>NW_020527877.1:0-91948 GCF_003368295.1 Carassius auratus
TTTATATTTGTTTAAGCACCAATATAAGATTATTCTTTTTTCTTTTTTTTAATGTTCAATTTCACCATCTGCCCTGCATAGCACTCAAAGCCAAGGCATTTTAATTTACAAGAGCACATTAGAGAGATTTAGTCAACAAAATATTACTATATGGCCAATCAAAATCTGTGGACGTGTGCATGCACATGCATATTTGCATGCACTGGTAAACTAACGGAAGATGGTGGTTTTCTGTGCATTTCCGACAAAGCGAAATGAAGGGCTCATCAGGGCTTATTCACAGTCTGTGCTGATAGTATGGATGATTAAGATTCAGTCCAGCCCTGCCACATCTGAGAGGACACAGTCTTCTTCTAGTGCTTTTCCATTCCTCTGGATTGATCACAAATTACACTGAATATCTAATATAGGAAGGAGGGAGGAAGGGGGTAAAATTACAGTCCAACTGGACTACTTTCTTTTCTCCAACCATCATCATGTTTGAAGAAAAATAGGGCAGTCAAACTAGTGGTTTGACAGATTCAGTGGCATATGGAGATCCATATGTACAAGTTTTTTTTTTTTTAATGTTTTGTGGCATTCGATTTCTTAATTTTAGGCAAGCTAACATCTGGCACAGATCCAGAGTGAGACTTGAAGATACAGTGATGATATCTCTGGCTCGAGCTGTGCAGGAGAGATGAGAAAGGAAATGAAAACCAGTTCTACAAGTATGATATAAGACTAGTGACTGAAATCAAACGGAAGGACAAGATAACAGTAAAACATTTTTTGTTTCTGTGATGTATTGTATTTTATTTATGTAGTTATGTTGCACTAGACATTACATAGACATTATGAAGACAAAACTCAAAATTCAACTCTTGAATACAGAAAGACCTAAGTTGCTAAAAGTTTCCGATTATATTTAAATAACATATTTTTTTATGTATAATAACATAATAACAACAACAATATATATATATATATATTATATATTATATATATATATATATATATATATACACACAAATATATATATATATATATTTGCAATTAATACAGTATATATATATATATATATTATATATATATATTATATTATATATATATATTATATATATAATATATATATATATATATATATATATTACTGTTATAATTGCCAAAAGATTCAAAAGCCTCTAAGTGCCATTTGAAATTTTTCTTCTCCACTAATGTGAAATAACTTTAAAATAAATATAGGTGAAATGATAATTATTAGATTGCATTCTAACTCTTCATATACAGTATTTATATACAGTATATATATATATATTAATATATATATATATATATTATATAATATATATTATATAATATATATATATATATATTCTTTAAATCACAAATAAAAAATAAATAAGTATTGATTTGTCATTTTTTAATAGCCAAACCATGCTCAAATCAATATTTTCACAGTTTGCTTCTATCAAAAGAGTATTACCTTTTTAAATTAAATGGAAAATGAAGGTAGTAATAAAAGGTAGTTTTATCAAATTTGTGTAAAGAAGAGTGTAAGAACCCAGACCTGGGGAAAGGTGATTATAAAATCATAAATGGAATCATCAGTCCATTTGTCTTTGGACATTTAATGGATCATCACCATCCTTCATGAGGTCTGATAAAGCTCATTAATACATTACAGTCAGAGTCACATAACTGATGCAGGGACATTTCTACATTCCTGGACTTGACATCACCTGGTCATTCGTGAATACTCATTCCTGTCTGTGGGCTATTTAGAGTATGCCATGATCGATTGGATTTAGGATGTTAGAAGTTGGAACTAATTACCCATGGTGATGAGATGACAAATGCTGCCCTTTAATCTGCCCTTAAAGACAGTAATCATCAGTGTCCCGTATCTGCCTTCTTATCCTAGATACCAGGTTCATCTTGGCCCTCCACCTGTCTCTCTGATCTCTCTTGTTCATGCATGACTCCAAGCATCATCAGCCTCTGTGGAACATCAGAACAAGTTTGTATCATTAAAGCAATTACAGCCCCTCCAACAACCAGACAGCTACTAATGGCATAATTTATGACTCTTAAAAACTTTGCAGGGTGCATATAGAATACACCTGTATGAAATGAATAAATGTATGAACTACTACTTTTGCTAAAAATGGTGCAGTTTACAACAGAAACACATTGCAAGGAATATATTTATGGAATACAATCCCACAATACAATGGACTCAACCTAACCTTCTATTTCCAGAATAACCAATTACCTAAAAGTTTAAATATTTTTACACAAAGGTTAGGTTAAAACTGCAAAACACCTCAATTAAACCATGCACATTGTGACAACAGTATAGTGTACTGTACTATTGTATAAAAAAGGTTTAACATTAGGTTTAACATATTTAAAAAAAAAAAAAGCTTTGAGTACAAATTGCGCAGTAGCAGTAGCTATTATTTCACTCCGAACATAGCCTTTGACCATCCAGTCTGTTTTTATAGGATGATATACAGAAAATCAATATAAGTTTATGCATTTCAAGCACCAGAGATGAAATGCAAAGCTTGCTAATCATGTTGCAATGCAAGTGAAATAATGACTTAACAGTAATTATAAAGTCAGAATTTTCTGTTTGTTACATTTCTTTATCAAATTAGTATTTACTAGCATTATTTATTGACTCTCTCAGTCTATTTCTGTCTCAAATGTTAACTAAACCACTTTCCCTGTTAAAGAGTAATAAAGAAGAACAAATGTTGCTGGCATCACCTAAAAGCAGACATATAACTCTATTAGCAGCGAGTTTCTTTAGTCTAATAGACAAAGCATCATTTTTTCACCACAAAATATTAAGAAAGTCAAGTATATCGGTTTGTCTGTAAAATGGAAAGCTTGTTACGATTCGGACTCTGACACAGTTTGATGCTGGTGTATGTGGGACACAAAAAAGACACTTTTATACCTGAGCAGAACATCAAGCAGATCTCAGTAGAACAACCGCTACATAAGTGGCACATCTGATGGCAGGAATAAGAGCCATCATGCACAAACACCTGCTTAACAGCCTGAGAAGCCTGAATAAAAAAGAACATTTAAAAAGCATCATCAGCTCTTTATACATAGTAATATATAAATAGTACATTGCATGTAGTACATTGCAGCTATAAGCTTTTTTGTGTGGTACAGTGAAGAGTAGAAGGCCCATTGACTTCATAGTAAGTACATCACTGTAAACATAACATTTGCTTTTATAAACTGATTGATGAGCAGAATTTATAGTCTATGGGAAATTGAACCTTCATTTAATATTTATTGTTTTACTCCACCTTGTTCTAGTTCTCCGGATGATGAACAATATTCCAACCAAAACACATTTACAGTAGTAGTCTCTCTTTGATGAGAGAAATGAGACTCATGCATAGGAAAGTTTATTGATGGATTTTATGATTACATCATGAAATCCAGCGAGTTTATTAGCTGATAGCACATCACATGGCATCCTTTAAATGAATCTGACTGAATCTGTATATGAATGAGTGCTCTAATTGTCCCTTCTTCTCTTTCGCTCAGCTTTGTGTGGGGTATAAATAATACTTGGATAATCACTCTGAAAACCCTGAAAACATCTCCTCCTAGAGCCTTTGATTCATTTTTTAAACTTTGCCTTAAAAAATACTATGAGGAATGGCTCCAATCGCAGCTGTCTGTCAAAGACACAGAGGTTTCTAATGTTCAACAAACCTCAGTCTACACTAGAACTACTGCAATGATGACATTCATGTTATACAGAGAAGAGGAATGCTTTAACTTTCTAAGCGAGATCATTTCCAGGATTTCATCGCCTCACTGCAGTACGTCTATGGTCAAGCTGTCATCTAAGATTAATGGGTAGCTTACTGCCCCATTGAGGCTCTTACAATCATGACAGATAGAGGAAAAAAGAATGACACTGTATCATAGCTAGGAGCAATGCAATACATTTATAGCATCAAGCTTTTTGTCTGTCCAGGGGGAAAGGAAAAAAGCTGCAGTATGTGACAAGTCAAGCAAAACACATTTGATACTTGATATACAGCAGGATTTTTGACCACTTTGAGACAGATTTAACTTAATCTCATCATGCCTGGTTAGGACTGTTTGTGGTCATGAGGTTGTTAAGTTCCATCACAAGGCACTCTTTCTTTGATCTATACTATACCGCCTGTGTATTTGAAAAAAAGCAGTGCTTAAAATGAGATTAGGCAGTGCATTCTGGGTATTTCAGTTTATGCTGTATATCAAAATCACTATAATGTCAGCCAAAGTTCACAATATCAACTCCATTTACAAACAAGTCAAACAGACGGACTGACAATGCCTAATTATGACTGTCATATAAAAAATAAACTGAACGTGGAGAACTCAATCATCATTTTTTTTCCTATATCTTTTAAGAAAAAAATATATTTATTAATTAATTAATTAACTAATTAATACATGCATGAGTGAATGAACAGAATGTTTGCCTTCCGCATCCTAGATGATGAATGAAGACCATCAGAAGTCATCATAAAATGAGAGAGACAGAAATGGCCACCCATCCATCTGTGGACTACTTTATACCTGTCAGAAACACATGACACAACCATAACAATCAACCACACCTATACACTCTGAAATGTTAAAACTCTCTCTCTCTCTCTCACACACACACACACACACACACACACACACACACACACACACACACACACACACACATACACACACGCACACACACGCACCCACGCACGCACACACACACACACACACACACAATCATTGACCTGTTGCTTAGACTGCACTGTAAATTGATTTGACTTGAATACTTAAGAACTATACAGTATCGTAGGTTTACTTACTACACTAGGAAAACTAAAAAAAAAAAAAAAAAAAACTTACCCATTGAAGTTACCATCAAGCATATCTGGCAGATTGCCTCTTACACCCTCTTTGATGCTTTCACTGATGCCAGAAGAAGACACGTGCCATATAGATATGACCTGTCTTGATAAATAATGGCATATGATACATAATTTAAGCCTTCCTCAACAAGAGGAAGCACTGTGGTTAAAAGCATCTTTATAGCTGAGCTGATGGCATATATCACGGAGCTTCCCCCATTTAATGCTGTTAATGGTGCAGATGGTTATTAAGTTCATATGAACTGTTACTGCAATAGAATATGTTTTATCAAAATGGTTAAGAATATGGTTTTCTCTTTCCGGTTGTATTACATAACAGTTTAGGATCAGTGTAACGTGAACATGAATTTAAGCACTAAACATTGGGACACCAATGACTCAATGAACTGCAATATAGTTTCAGTTGTGCATTAAATGTTGTGCATTTATCAACAACATCACAGTAGAGAATTACATGGTATCATTTGTTGGCTTCATTGTAGCAAATATGAAATATTCGTATCCTCCTTTTTTGAAATGATGACATTTCATGATGACATTTCCAGTATAATATACAAAAAAATGTTGATTGTCTAGTTAATTAGTGGACTGAGACACACCTAGACCATTTGAGACATTAATATGTCTCTGTTTGTGTCTATCATGAATGAAAAAGTGATAAACAGGTTTAACCTTTACATCAAGAACAATCTGATGTCCATTTAATAATTTAACCAGCTGGTTAATCCTGCGAAAAGCTACACATGTAATTTGATTGGTCCATCAAAGCCTTGGTTTTCTCTGTACCTTTTCCCTAACCATGACTCAGACTTCTGGGACTTTCAGAACGACAGCAAGGCCATTTATGATGCAACATGACTGAATAATTGGATTAGAGGTTCAAATTTGTAATTTGTTGACAAAGCAAAGCCCGTCACAGGGTCTGACTCCGGAAGGACTTTTTATCTCTATGAATTTATTGCATGTTTAATCCCCAGCCTTATTAAGATTCTCCCTCAAACCCACTGGACCCTGCACGCATTGGGCAGGGGGTGCAATTTTTTGACCTTATACAGAGAAGCTCTTCACCTGGGAGCAGCATACATTCCTAGAAGGATTTCAGCAAAAAGAGAGGAAGACGAACAAATCTAGGTTGACTTTGTTGAGGTCACACCATGAAAGAATCTTAACTCTAGCAGTAAACACTAAAACAATCATAGATTCATCACTCTGTAACTGCTGCATGTCAGAGCTGGCAGATGGTATGGGCACATGTGCTGTTTAGTAAAATGAAGAGAAGAGAACAGGGTAACTGTGTCTAATAATTGAGCGTTTCAAAAAAGAGGATTAGAAAATCCTTCTATGAACCCTAAAAAAACAGGACAGGACAAGACATTGAGATTACTGTTTTTATTTGGACCTGTACAAGAGCATGTCTGTCCTAAACTGGCGCAGGAAATGATATATTCAAGTTTTCTGGAAGAGCAATTCTTGAACCTTAATAATCAACCAATAAACACATCTTTGGATTTGTTTGTCTAACGGTGTGGAATATGGCTTTAAAGTTAAACTAGCTTTATTTTTTATTTCTATAGTATGGATTTTCATGGAGTGCTAAATCTGTCTACAGTGTGAAGGAATTAGTGCTTTAATGAGACATGATCAGCTTGTGGCTGATGGAAGACAAAATAGCTTCAAGGGCCTTTAATCTTTTTAGACAGAGGCGTCTATGAAAATTCACCCTGTCCACTACAAGAGGGTTCAGCATAAGGGCATGGAAGAACAGGTTTGATCTAGAGAAGCATATGATGCGTGTGCATCACTTAAAAAGCTCCAGCTGGTAATGGGTGCTTGTTATTCCCAGAAGTCTCTCCACCATTCCCAAGAAGATAAAGGTCTTCAAATGAGCCTGGCGTCTCTGTGTCTGGAGTAAGAACTAGTCTAGGAGGAGGATAAGCCACCCATCCTCTGTCTTCCTCATCCTCAGGTCCTGTGGTCGCAGCTGCGGCCGCCGCACACTCCTCTTTAAAGAGCCTGTCGTGCTCCTGTTTCAGCTCCTGGTAGGAGCGGGAAAACATGTGGAAAATGGAAGTGGCTGGGAAGGCCATGATTAGGATCCCACTCAGGATGCTACTGAGAGCCACTACCTGACCGGGTATGCTCCTGGGTACCATGTCCCCATAACCCACTGTAGTCATGGAGATGATCGCCCACCAGTAAGAAGCGGGGATGCTGCTGAAATCCTGTGCTCCGGTCAGCTCGCTCTCCGCCAGGTGCACAAGAGGTGAAAAGAGTGTCACGGCTACGCAGAGAAAGAGCATCAGCAGGCCAAATTCGCGTGTACTCCGCCGCACCGTCATCCCCAGAGTCTGCAAGCCCAGAGAGTGGCGGGCCAGCCGCATGACATACAGGATCCGAAGGGCACGTAGGATCCGCAGTACTAGCCCGAGCTTGTCCAGGTAGCCCTTACCTCCAGAGGGTCGCTCATGTTCACTGGTGGGGTTCTCATCCACTATCAGAGACACATAGTAGGGCAGGATAGCCATGACGTCGATGATGTTCAAGGGTCCACGGAGAAACTCCAGCTTGCTGTGCGCCTGCACGAACCGTAGCAGAAACTCCAGTGAGAACCAGCCCACACAAACAGTCTCGACGATGAACATGTGGTAGCATTTCTGGGAACACACACCCTGTGGAGGGAGAGTGAGTGAGAAACTAATTTAATTCTCGATTCAATTCAGTTAAAATGCTTTGTATCTAAATTTAAAATCAATGCATTTAGGCTCAGTATATTAGAAGATTGAGTAGAAAAAATGTTTGTGAAAGGGAGGTTTAAAATACGCCAGAGATTAAAAGGTTGGTAAACAATACAAAAAAATAGGAAAGGAAAATAAAGATAAGGAGAGGGCAGACTGCCACTACATTTTCCAGAAAACCCAGTGTTTACTTTTAGTATTCAAGCCACATTTACCGATAAGTCAAGCTGTATCAGTTAATTAGCCGTTTTTAGGTGGTCAGGGAAGGAGTGCAAACAGAAAAGACAAACCAGACCACTTTGATCTTGAAATGTCTGATTTACCCCCCCCCCATTCCATTAACACATTGGAAGTGACCTAAATTTGATTTTCCATTCATGTGACATGCCTCTAGATGTGATCCTTGAAACTACACATCTGATGCAGCCAGATCTGAAATCACCCATTCTTTTAACATGTGCATACAGTATCACCACATCATTTTATCATGTCATTATCATTCAGTGCCAGTAAGTGCTTTGCTAAAATCTTAAAAACGGAGGGAGGAGCAAGCAGAATCAGTGGAAAGATGCTGAGATTTAATTAATATTTGGTGAGATGCATTAGTTCAAGCAAAACTCGAGGGAATGTACCACAGTCATGCCATGTTAGCAAATTAGCTGTTCAATATGCAGATACTTGAAGGCCCTTGAAGATGTAATGGTTTTGATGTTGTAATAAGCATATGCTGGTATAACGTGTGATGTTATTGTTTCTGTACATGCTCACTAACAGGTAATTACTGGCTGTTCACAATGATGCAGGTGTAATTCAAAAACACAAATGTGAACAGTCAAAGAAAAAAGATGAAGGAAGGTGCAGTAAGATCTTTGATGTGAAACCTAGCCTCAGAAAACAAATGTAAGGAATAACCAATCATGCATTGTTTCACTGTCACACATGTTTCCTTTTTAATGTGCTTACCTCAAAAAAAAAAAAAAAAAAAAAAAAAAAAAATACATGCCGAAATATTTCAAATTAATATTAAACAACCAAAAAGGAGGAAATATATATACATATTTATTATACTGGAATAAATGTTACTATTACTACTACTAATAATGATAAATAAAAATAGAATAACAAATATTTCTAATGCATTTGTTTTATATTATTGTACTCAAATGATTTATTATTTATTTATTGTGTCTTCATTTTGGTCATTGGACCCTTAAACATAAAGATCATTGGTATTGGCATTGATAGTAAAACAACAACAAAAACATTCTGTCAATCTCTAGTTGCAAGTGCAAACTGTGAACTACTTCAAAGCAATGCAGTAAAAAAAAAAAAAAAAACGGCCTTCCCTGCTCCACAAACACCCTGCCTTGCCAAAAGAAACGTACTCTACAACTCTTACATCTTTCAAAAACCTTTCAAAACACATTCATGTTTTTGCTTGTCGAGTCTGAAAAAACTCTGTAAATTTTCAGGCTTCCACTACAGCAATAAACTCACAGTTAGAGAGGACATATTATCAAACTGCAGCAGTTCTGATGTGATTCATTTGTGTAAATTCAGCAATTTTAAATGCCCAGCACATAATTTCTCCCTCTCCATCCAGCACAAACATCCATTCTGCCACTCTCCCCAGTTCTCAGTCATTCTCATTCCCTTCTTCTACTCTACCACCTTTTTTCCATCTAATTTCTCTGACTTTTACTCCTCATTTCCCAGTGGTGGGGTGAAGTGGTTGTGACTGCAGCAGCTGCAGACATTATGCATGTTAAAGAAGGATAACAATTTGCAACTTGTCAGACAGATTGTCAATTTCTCAGTACTAATGCACTTAGGGTGACCTTATCTCTGCGTTGCCACTAGAAATGTCAATGAAACCCCCCCTCCTTTGTGCCCAAAACCAATCAACCACAGCCCCTAAATCTATACAGTCTGTATACATCTAGAAGTCACTTACAGAGCTGACAAACAGATTACCATTAAGACTTATACCAGGGCTTCTGAGATCAGCATACATAGTGGTAGGATTGCACAAATAATCAAAATAAAACCAAAATGTGATGCTTCCGGTGCTTTTAGCATTACAATCTAAGCAACAGAATGATGCAATGTTAAATATTCATGGGAAAGTATTGTGATAATTATTACACTTTTCACAATATTTAATTAGTAGACTTAAGAATTCAAAGAGCATGATTTTGTGACCAAACTTCAGCTTTGAATATCGGGACTTTACAGTTGGCTCAAATCAAATGCCGCTGTCTCAGAGAAAAATGAAGACATGAAACAACCAAAATGAACTACCACAACAGTTTTGCCAGCACTTTACAGCCTTTGTTAGCACTAAACAGGTTATATGAACTGACAACCACCTTTCCGGTATGAGACTTTGATTGAATGTTAGGTGGAAAGGCTGGTTGTTTGAATCTAAAAGGGAGGGTCTGAGAATGCATAAATGGATGTATTGAATACGAAATGCTTTCGGGATAATCCAATCTTTGAGCTGATTAGTGAATGAGATATGGGGACCTGGGAATGGGGATGCCAGAAAGAGACAAGGGGCTGGACAGAGAGTTAAATATTCTGTGTTCCTGTGATCCACCGTAAAGCAGGAAGAAGAAGATGGTGAACTAAGTAAATAACGACATAAATACTGTTCAGTTTCTTGCACAGACCAATCGTTTTGTGTCTTTACACATCAGTGTATATTCACGAGCCACAGGGTTTAATTTGGTTTTGTTTTTGTATATTTTTTTGACTCTCAAAGCCGTGATCCCAATTCAGTTCCATTATATGACTGACATATTGCAACAGTTCGAGTTAAAAACCTTTGATTGTGTTCTACTCAAGAAACAAAGTCACTTACATCTTGGATGCCAATCCGAGTAAAAAACCTTTGTTTGTGTTCTACTCAAGAAACAAATCTTGGATGCCCTGGGGGTAAGCAGATTAACATAAAATTGTAATTTTGGGGTGAACTATCCCTTTAAGCAAGCACATATACACACACACTCATGCACAGAAGAGAGAGAGAGAGACAGAGAGGTGGAGGACAGCAGATATCACAAAGCTTGCAGACTTTCCAAGACTGATGTCCTGTCTCTGGCTCAAGAAACAAATTCTGACTTAGTCACAAAAGTGATAAAAAATTAGGCTGAGGACTCTCTCAGAATTCTTTCTACAGGCAAGAGTGATGGGTGATGCCCAAAAAACATAAAAACAATGAAAGAGAGGTAAATTGATATTTAATATTGTGCAGGGAAAGAAGCTGTTTAGTGTGATATGATGTAATGAGATTAAGTCTGCTCTAACACATCAGACATGAGCACATACCCGTTTCTCTTTCCATACCTAACTTCAGTCATCTAAGTCTATATTACTCATTATCTGTCTCACTGTTTTCCACTTTCTATTGCCAACATTTGTGTTGTCGAACATTCTCTGACACAGAGTCAATAATGCCACATCATTCTTAGCTGCTAGAAAAAGACTGCAGGCAGGAAATTGTTGAGGTCAACATATTGCTTTTATTTAAATCAGTGTACTCTTTCCTCCTCTGGCTGCTATCTATTCAATATTCGCATTGAACATTGTTTCAAAGACATAAAGTATAAAGTAAGCAAAAAAAATCTGTAACAGCGTGCTCAATCTGTCATGTTGGGTATTTACCAGGTTGTGTGTGCTGATGAAGGCATATGTCAAAATGACCTTGAGGTCACTTCCAGGGATTGAAAGAGATGCAGAGACAGAGATGGATTGAGTGGGACATTGAAAGAACTCTTGTGTGCTACATCGCAGTAACCCAGAAACCCTCACACTTCTGCTGTGCATTAATACAGTCACAGTGCGGAGACAGACAGGAACATGACACATGATCAGATATACTCGTGTCTAGGTCTTTCTGGCAGCCAACCTCCATTTTACTCCCTTGAAAATACAAACACACACACAAACACACGAACACACATATACACTCCTAGAGAAATCATTAAAAATTTTAAATAAGAACAAAGATGCAAATAACAAACAACAGGACAATTAAATAATAAGAAGGATATAAATTAAATAAACAGTGCTTTAAGTTTTTCAGTTAAAGCAGGTGTAACAGTAGCTTTCATGAAATAAATGCACAGAAATGTAATCAAAAGTTATTTTTTATATATGAAAAAGCGGCTTTTTAACAAATAATGTTTGTCCTAAAATTGCAATAGAACATGTCCTTAGTAGAGAAATGACAGAAACCTGACAGCTCAAGTTAGGGCTGTGCGATATGGGGAAAATAGTAGCATTACCATGCTGAAAAAAAAAGAAAAAAAAAGAAAAAAAAAGAAAAAAAAATTCTTACAGTTTCCATGAAACCATTACAAAATTCATTTTTGTTTTTGGCATTATTTCAATAGGAATTACTATTGTTCTATCTAATACATCTAATATATACATATATATACACATACATACATACATATACATACATATATACAAACTTTTTTTCAGCAGACAAGATTATAATTGTATAAGTCTTGAATCGGGTCCTGCACAAGCTCCCATTCTAGATGTTGACGCAGAAACGTGTTATCAAATGCGTTCAATCCCAGGATTGGTTTGCAGCGATCTCGTAAACTGGCTCATCATGGCCCAGTCCCAAGTTGAGTTGAGCAATCACAGGGATCTGGTGCTTCGACACCTCAGTCAGTTGGGGCTTCAGGTCATCTGAGAGAAGAGCAAGCTCTCCCCTGTGCAGAGAATATCTAATCTCGGTATTTAGTTAGACTCAGTATGACAGTGCATCTCACCAGCATGCGTGCCCAGTCGGTGCTGAACTTCAGAGTTCCTTCAGAGGCAGGACAGAGGTACCACTGAAATATTTTCAGAGGCTCCTGGGGCATATAGCATCACGCTCTAATTGCTTCATATGAGACCACTTTGACACTGGTTACACTTCCAAGTCCTGAGATGGGCATGGCGCTGCGGGACACATCGTGTCACAATCACACCGATGTGTCGCTGCCTATTCAGCCCCTGGTCGGACCTGGCTTTTTTTATGGGCTGGGGTGCCCTTAGACAAGTGTCCCAGCATGTTTTTGCCATGACAGATGCCTGGGCTGTGGCGCAACGTGCAAAGGGCAGGCAGCTTCAGGGTCCTGGACAGGACCTCGACTGCTTTGGAGTTGCTGGCAGTGCATCTAGTTTTACAGTGTTTTTGGCTGCTGTTGCTAGACAAGCACGTGTTGGTCCGCACGGACAACAATGGGCTGTTTCCTACATCAACCGACAGGGCGATCTACGAACACGTCGCACGTCTCAACTCGCCTGCCATCTCCTTCACTGGGGTCAAGTCGCTGCTCGCTGTCCACATTTTGGGGTAGCTCAATCGTGCATCCGATGCGCTCTCATGGCAGCTAACTTTTCCCGGGGAATGGTGTTTCCATCCCCCGACATTCCAGCTGATCTGTAGACCCGTGCAGACCTCTACTTCCTGCATTCTATCTTCTGCATTTACGCTTGTTCTTCTACAAGCTCTGACAACTTCCATGGGTTTACAAGCTTTTGGTTATTTGGCTCCCCAATTATGGAACTCACTTCCTGTAGAAGTTTGCAATAGTTCAAGTCTTCTGGTTTTTAAATCTCATCTTAGAATCCAGGCTTTTATGTGATTTTAATGTGTTTGTTGTACTGGTTTTATGGACTTTGTAAGTTGTCCTTGAGTGCCATGAAGGTGCCTATAAATAAAATGTATAATAATAATAATAATTGTATCGGTCATATTGAAATCTCTGACATTTGATTGCAGACTTCACTAAGTTGGCTCATTTGCTCTCCATTTACTCACACTGGTATTTGGGAGAAACTGTTAATAAAGTCAAATATAAAGGCAAAAACTATACCTTTCTTCTTAATACATGTTGCTGATCTTATTGTTTTTTCAAAGTTAAATGTTTGTCTGCATAATCTATAATAAAAACACAAAGCTTGCTCTGCATCTGAAATGACTTTACTCTCCAGGTTGTCACCTTACCTTCTTATTTTTTAAAGTCTCTTTCTTTATCTCATCAAGTCTTTCTAACAACGCATGCACACCCAGTTTAAGCCTGATGCTTTAATCTGTGTAATCCTCCAAAATGCACTCCACTCAATTTTTCCTCCTGAATAATAATTTGTCAAACAGCAATACATTGCTCCCTCTTTCTCTATCTCCATCCATCCTAGCCCAGAAACCCGAAGTATTGTTTTAATTAGTTTTGTGGTTTGTTTTCTGGATTCTGTACTTTCAGATTTAAAACAAATTTATTATCAAAAATGTTGGTAATTAAATTAATGATTCATCAAATAAATGATTATTTTTTATTAACACACAATTGAATTAATCTTTTAAAATGTAATGAATGCAATTTTATTTTTCAGCAAACAAACTGCTCCACAACAGAGGTTTATTCTTATATTAATTAAAAACTTTGTTTTAATAAACTGTCTAAATAGTATTATTTCTTTGAGAAGTACATTCTAATGTACAAATATACAATTGCCAAATTCCTTGACATTATGCATTACACAGTAAATTACATTTTTATGATTAGAGTCTGCGATTTTAGGCTGTACATTGGGAGGATTTTGAGTACCTTTCGTAATATCTGTCACGGTGCCCATCTGAACTTGACTGTGATCAGCTGTTTGTAGAGAAAGGCTGCAAAGGGTTGTCTGCTGAAAGAGTTCAGATATTGACTCACCCACTTATCTCTGACACAAAAACGAATACCATTGCAACTATGACTATAACACGATCTTTGGAGAAACTGGTCACCCACCCACATCTTTCATCTAACTGAATTGCTCTCATTCTGTTCAGTGTCTTCAGCATGCTCCTTCCCCCATCCCCGAAGACCAACGCTGCACTCTGCCCATTTGATCTGTCCTTTATGGCAGGTGACTGCAAATCCTGTCATGCAAGGTTTACTACTGTAGTCCTGCACCTGCAGTTTTGTGGTCTCCTTCTGCCAGAGCATCTCTACATCAGACTATAGACTCTAGAAATCAGAGGTGTAGTCAGTAAGTGAAGATAGTCAATTAATTAAGCTTGCATGACTGTAGTAGAGAAAATACTTTCACACTAAATTGGCATCTTTCTTGCTATTTACCAGTTGTAGCTATCTACTTGTCACAGTAACATAACAATGCATGGAAAGTGTATATACAATGGGACAGTCTACTTCCGCTGTTGGCCATGCATTCAAGTATGTTTCTGGCCTAAGTGTAAACGGCACTGTAACATCCTCTCATTCCCTTTCAGAGCAGCATCTCTAGCTTTTAGTTAGGACCCAGGAGACATTGAACAGACATGGATACCTAACAGCTAGCCCATAAACATCACAGTGGAAAAATAACCAAGAGGTCAACGGGTAGATTTATTCATCCTGTTAGTCTGTAAAGAGAAAGTATGAATGCAATAGGTGCTTGTTGGAAATATACAATTCTTATTTCACCCAAAAATTCTAGTTTTGCCAAAATTTTCTCAACCTCTGACCTTTCTATATTCTGTGGAACACGACAGATGATATTTTGAGGAATTCCAGTGTTTTTGTCATTACAATGGCAGTCAATGGGCACCAAAATGGTTTGGTTACCAATATTTTTTAACTTATCTTTGTTTGTATTCTCGTTTCATTGAGTTGCATGATATCACTGGTGTATATAACCGAAAGAAAAACTGCTTCCTGGAAAATAAAAAATCGGTGGATTTTTTGATGTATACTATGAGGCTGGAAGACAAAACTGACACTAAATAAATGTTTAATGTTACATGCTAATGCTGCTATACTGCAACTCTGTTAACACATTTTCATAAAACAACTCAAAACTGAGCATATACAGCAATAAGTGTCTGCATTCATGGACTTGCATAAGATTCAGGCCTTTGAGTAAAGCTTAGAGATGTGCGCATAATGCTATGCTTCTCTACAGCACTAAGACTTCAAGGGTGATTCATCTTCAAACAGGACAAATACCTGAAGCATACAGCAAAATACACACTTACAACACTGATGTCCTGGAGAGATTCATTCATTCTAATTAAGCAGTTGAAGTTGAGGCATCAGTTTTATGTTCGATAGACACAGTAATTGTTGTCAAAGTTCACCCTACTAAGTATTAACTCTAGAAAGAGAGTAAATTACTAAAACATTAAAATATTTATATATTATTATAATTCAGTTATTATGCATATTTTATAAGTATTATTTTTAATTACACACATTTGAGTGCCATATATTTTCTTTTTCAAAGTTCACAAATATGAAAAAGCTTCACAAAGTTTATATTGCCTCGTGACTTTAAAACAATGTGAAAAAGTTTGAAACTGTGATTGAAACTGTGGCTTTGTAAAAACAAAAAAGTGTTTGTATTATATGTCTATGCACAAGCAAGTAGTAAAAGAGTGAGCTAAAATGACATAAAAGAACCCACAATGTGTAGCCTGCACAAGTTGTGTACATCTTGCAATTGAATCCCAGAAAATTATGCAGTAGGTGAAGACAACAAGCGGGCAAGCATTAAAAGTGCATCTTTAACTCTGGGATGAAGCTACTTGTGGAAAGAATCTTCTGATGGATGGCACGATTAACACCATTTACTATCTCTACATCTGCTGACTCAAAAATGAGTATGCAGCACAAGAAGAAAAATGATCAGACGTGCCCACATACATTAATGGCCTTATAGCACCACACAATCTATCCCATGCATCTTCTCACTGTCGTTTCCTAGCTTCTCTTCTATTGCATTAAATGGAGACCAAGAAGCCCATTACATTTTTGTATTATCAAACTTTTTGTATACGATGCATTCAGGCCGTCTTGAAGCAACCAGGGTTTGAGTGACTTGCCAATCTGACTAAAACCATCAACCTTACCGTTACCCTGAGCTTGTAACCACTTCACCATATCACCAACAAAGACAAGCACTACAGCATACAGTCAGCCACCTGAGTGCTTGTTTTATACGTACACCTGTGATACGTACATTTTTGTGAACCCTGTAACCTTGGAACTGAAAAGATGTTAGTGCTCAGAATCGTAAACAGCAGGCCACATTTTCTTTCAAGTCATGCTATTCGTTTAAAGAGTTAAAGCAAGTCAATTCATTCGGGACCTCAGCTCCAGCTTTAACAAAGATGATTCTGGTGCAATATCACTTTTGACCTACACTGACACTTTGTGACTTGAAAACTCCTGCTGTTGAGTGTTATATAAAAACCTATTCTGTAACCTGCATGTGAGAGCAATAATCTCCCAATATCTCCTGTATCAACATTGGAGCACCACAGGGTACCCAGCTCTCTTTCTTCCTATATACGCATGATCAAATGTAGAACTACTACTACTACAAAAAGTCAGCCCATTTGCAGGAGAAAGGCAGTCTGCATTCTCGTAAATTGGAAAAAATTAAACTCAACTCACAAAAAGCCATTGAATTAGTGATTGACCCTCCCAACCCACAGTACAGTATTTTCAAATTTACAAATTATGAACTTTTGTACTAGCTTACTAAAGGTTCTTCCTTTGTCAGAGCATCAGTCAAATCAATTCATGGTTTGACTCAAAGTCATGACTTTAAAATAGTTAGGATAGTTTAAATAGTTTCTAAGAATGACCCACTAAACTCCATCTAATTTCTGTCATTCGTATGTGGTTTAGAATAAACTAGTGGTGCTCAGAAAGGGGCCCGGGGCCCACTATGGGGTCTCAGAAAGATTCCAGGGAGCCTAAAGATCACTTAAAATTATTTAAATCAAGGACAAACAAATAACTTAATATCCCCTCAACTTTTTTCTTTAACTAAAGAACAAGGATTGCCATGGACAAGGTTAAATATAAAATAATATATAAGTAAAAAAAATAAAATAAAAGTGTTATTCTTAGACCTGGAAAAGTCATGTAAATTAATAGAATTTTAAATACCATGGGAATTTTTATAAAGAATATATATTTTTTTCTTTTTAATCTCAAGCTCTAAAATATTTTATTGGGTTGAAAATGTAAAAAGAAACACAAATGAAAATGTCATGGGGCCTGTAAATTTAGTTAGGTATTGGTAAGGGCCTTGAGTCAAAAAGATTGAGAACCACTGGAATAAATCTCATCACTGTCTAATGTGCACATTTGTAAACCAATGTTAATAATGCAAATTGTTGAGGTCTGTATCATGTAAATCAGACCAATAAATTAGTGAGAACATTCTAAAAGATGCAACAACAACAACAAAAACAACAGATCCTGCAAATGCCAAGTATTTAGAGGAACTTATTTGTTTTAGACATTATTACTTAATGTAAATGGCATAAAAAACATGCCATTAATGGAAACATGCAAGTTCACCCAGTCTTCATCTAGAGTTTCTTTTCCCTTTTCTCACTTACTCACCTGGGCTTATCATGATGGTTCTGACCAGTCAAAACCATCATCTTCCCGCTCAAGAGGAAACCTGTGGCGGATTGCACAGTGGATTTTTCACCTTCTCCTGTTTTATAGTAAGAACCCAGGCCAAAGAACATTAGCTGAGATCATTGCTAACCCTGCATCATCACCTGCTCCAGGAACTCCCCTTCTGGCAAATTATAGATCCAAAATGCAAAACAGCAACACCACACCAAAACCACTCATGCCCTGCACCTGTACCGACACCATCTGACCTTCTGTTATACTCTGTCCAACATAGCATGAACAGGACATGTATAGCGTTAGCTAGTCTGTCACTGATGGTGTGTGGAAACTATGATTGGTCAAGAGGAAAATGAAACCAGCTTTGGTGCACTGACTAAAGGTTCAGAGACCAGCTTCATATGTCTCATCAGTCTCACAGGCGTGAAAGTGATGCAGAGCTGTAAAATGGCTTTAAATGTTCTCTTCTTCTGTGTGCTTAAGTGCAGTCAGGAGGACAGATGATTAATTTACCTATTCATTTTTTTCCTCAGTATTTCATTTAGAATATGTACTGTAGATAACGTGCTCACCTTTGTGGCTCAGAAACAAGGCTGTTCATTATGTCTTAATGCATGTAATCTAGTGAATACATCTGCAGTATAAACGATTTTTATTGCTGTAGAGGTAAGTATATGCCAGGTCAAGTGAGGAAGGTTTCCATCAAATCAAACTGATTATGTTGTCTTTTTGTAGCAAATACAAATCCACTTTTTGCTTGATGCACTGGAGACTTTTAGCCAAATTAAAAAGACTGAGTTCATGACATCATACTAAATGATTTATTCTCCTCTACATTTTTCAATTCAGGCCATTTCAAACAAGCTTTAGTGTATAATTTGCATATATATTTGCATAATTGTCCTGTTTTTTTTTTTTGCTCAAATGTACTACTAATCTAAATAGTCAATCCTCCAACTAAAACAAGCTCAACAGATTTTTTTAATTTTAATAAATTTTACATTAATTTTATTAGAGCCAGACTGCCGGTGATTTAAATAGCACACTGACAGTGTGCAATATCTTGGTTGTTAGAAAGTAATGAAACTGTAGCATCACATCTTGCACTTTTATTGAATGCTAACAACGCTAAAAAATGCCAAAAGCTTTGCATTTTTTAAGTAGTGACTCAAAAGGTCCAACTTTCAAAAACAAATCTCCATATCAGGTTAACTCAAAATCAGCCTAATTATTAATGTTTTAAAACTAAAATTTTCACGTTAAAAAAGGAGGTTGTCAATATTTACTTTTCCTTATGCCATTATAAATTCTATATCTCTGTCTTTACCACTTTGAAAAAATGTAATAAATAAAAGCAAAACTATATATATATATATATATATATATATATATATATATATATATATATATATATATATATATATATATATACAGTATATAATTATATAAATATAATATATAAGAGAGAGAGAAAGAGAGATTGAAAATATGTAGTTTTATCCTTAATATTGTCAGTGATACAGCTACATTTTTACAGGACACTTTGAAAAAGTGTGTGTGCCACCAGCGCTTGGTGAGTGAGAGGATGCTCATGGCATAGAAACACCTTCAATTCGAGTCCTTGCTGCTGTAGTTCAAACAAAGCAAAATTTACACCTGCAGCTCCAGGGAGAAGAAGGGGAGAGAGTGCATAAGACAGCATGGGGGAAGAAAGGGGCAGAGAGTGATAAACAAGAGTAAAGGTGAGGAAAGGCAGAGAAAAGGAAAGAGGGCAGAGAAGATAGATTGTTTCCAGAAGATAGACTTTATTTCAGAGAGAAACGAAGCCGAGATGTTCTCTGCGAGAAGATCTCTCGAATGCTAGGTTGTATCTCCATATATAGAGAGTTTTCTTGTTTTTAACAGGGCGTTGCTTACATTTCAGTTCCTCCCTAGAGAGTTGAGACTTGTCATGGTAAAGAAAAAGGCACATTTGTATGTTTTTCCAGACGTTTCCTATCTGTGGGTCAGGATGTTTTTTTGCAGACAGGTACAGGCTATATGATTATAATGGAATATATATATATATATATATATATATATATATATATATATATATATATATATATATATATATATATATATATATATATATATATGACTAGATTGTCCTTGATTATACTTGAGTAATACAAATCTTAATAATAAAAATCTTCCACACTGCCTACTCTGCAAAAAAAAAAAAAACATCTGTGGTGCCCAACCTTTCATTCTTCACATGTATTTAGTTAAAGAGGTCATATGATGCAATAAAGAATATCTGTAAAGTTTCAAAGACTAAAGTCTCAAATCTAAAGAGATATTCTTTATAAAAGTTAAGAGTCAACTACGCCCTCCCAAAATGGCTCATTCTAACATGCCCCCACATGTCTGCATCACAATGTGGGAATATTTGCATAACGCCGCCCAAATGCGCAACTGATTCTCGCTGTTGTGCCGGCGCCATGTTGTGGAGGCTGTGTTTCATTGGGAAAGAGAAGCTACTTTGTTTGTCCTTGGCTTCTAAAAGAAGATGTAAAATATTATTTCCAATCATACTTTCCCTACGAGTATATGAAACATGGTATGATTTCTGCTAATAATCCCACATATATTCAAATCAGGTGCCAGGCCACTGGAATTTCTCCCGGTGCTCCCAATCTGGGACATTTCAATGTCTATATACTCTCAAAATATAACTTTAATCTCGTAATTGCTATGACTTTATTCTCGTAATTGTTACTTTATTCTCAAAATATTATGACTTTATTCTCGTAATCTTCTTATTATTATTACTATTTTTTTTTCGTGGCACTAAAGCACCTTCATACATATCACAATGAAATAACAAACAAAAATTTACTGGGGCACTTAAAATGCCTGAATGTAGTTGCATAAATTATGCTAGCCTTTATTGCAGTCAGGAACCCAGGAATTTTCTTTACTACTGTGGGGCAGCAGGCTCTACACATGTCAATGCCAAACGTTTACGTTTGGGTCCAGTCAGGTTTGAAAATATATGCCATTGGGTAAGGTCGGACTCGGGTCTAATTCCATCGAGTCTATCTCAGGTGGGGTTTTTCTTTTAAAAAATGTATTTATACATGTCTGTTTAGGGTAAGAAGTTATTCGGTCAGGAACAGATTTTAAGACCCGAGAAGACCTCTATCCTGTCACACTAATGTCAAGCATTCAGATGAGCCTGTGGGTTATTCACTGCTTTTCTCTATCAGCTAATTGCAAGTTTGCTCAAAGTGTTTTTTTTCTCTGTGTTTCCTGTTTACTAGAGATTTGCTGCCTTGTCTTTCCGTATCTGATATTGAGATCTAAGTTAAAATTACAAAATGCTGAAAAGTTTTGTTTGTAAACATACAAAACTGTGAAACATTAATCTGTACATCTACACATTCGAGTACACAAAGAATTGAAAATGCTGCGAGAGATAGAGGAGGTCATCTTGTTATTACTCAATGTACACATGCACACCCATGTATCTGTGCACACACACACATTTATGAACAGAGATGAATGACTCCATGCTCAGGCCTTTCCTTTTCTACCATGCCGCTGACATTGACAAACGGCCCGGTAGTGTGAATTATATATGACAGTCCTGCTGCTTCCAGCGGGACTCTGCCTGTTGGACGCTACATGCTGGCGTAACTGCCTAGACACCGCCAGAATCTTACCTTGACGTATACACAAGCACATCCAATCACACACGCACAGTATTCGTTTTTTCGATGAAAACATGTGGAGCGAAACTTCAGGCAAATGAAGCTAAAACCAGCAGTCTACCACTTCCACTTTGGATGTTGTGATGTGTCAGCCTAAGGGCGATTAAAATGCATAGTCTTTTAACAGCAAAAAGGTCTAGTCTTTTCAAGTGGACCCCCCTGTGTGCCTGCTGACATTCCAGAGGTCGCTATGGAGCTGGTTCATTATTCTCTGTGTGTGTTTGGTGACATTGTGGAGGCATTGCTGGTCCAGTTCATTACTCTCTGGGTATTTACTGACATTGGGGAGCCCTGCTGAGGTGCATTCATTATTTCTCACTAGCTACAGCATGCACAGGTACAGGTCTGCTTGAAGACCGGAAACACACCTCCAGTCACAAACTCACATTCTACCTGAGGAGAAGTGAGTCTTCGTTAACAGCTGAACATGCATTTGGATTTTTCTGCTTGAATCTTGTATAAACTCAAAGATTAAGATTAAGAGAATAAGACGTACCAAAGAGAAATGTAAGACATGCATTCCATATAAATCATTTTATTTTCAGTGTGTTGGCTCAGTATGAAAGGATCTATGGGTTTGAGAGCACAGAAATGTTTCAGATTATATAGAATACATTAGTTCAACTAAAAATTAAAATTCTGTCATCATTCATTTAAATCTGTTCATCATATGAAGTGATTGTATACCTTCACAAAACTTAGTTTTGGACAGAGATTTGCAGGGAGGGTGGCAATATGCTTTCAGTGCTATCAGGCTAAAGTTAGCATTTTCCCAGATCTCCTATTGCACATTTAAACCACTCGATTCATATAAATTAATTTTATGATGCTTTTTTGACTTTATGATCTTCTAAGTTTTGCTTATTTGATCTTATGATCTTCTAAGATTTGGTTACCTGGACTTTCAATGGGGGTACAGAAACCACCCAGGTTTCATTTAAAATAACTTAGATTGTGTTTTAAAACTTAAGCAAAGTCTTATGGGTTTGGAAGGACATGAGAATGAGAAAATCCACTAACTCACCCTCATGTCATTCCAAACCTGTATGACTTTCTTTCTCTGGTGGAACACAAACAAAGATATTTTGAACAATTCATACTGGTTTGGAAAGACACAATGACAGACTTTTCATTTTTGGGGTGAAACATCCTCTTGATCAGGCTAGATCAGATAATTTGTTCGCACTCACCCTGTTCTCCTCCTCTCTGAGGTCTGGCATGGTGCTGATGCACAGGCTGATTACTGTTACTGCCACCATCAACACAGACATGCAGGCGAACATCTTTCCTGGCAAACCCGATTGAGGGTTCTCCACCATGTCCCTCAAATCATTCATGAACTTGCGGTAACCTGTCTCCTCAGCAGGAGGGCACAGCTGCATATTGCGTTGACGGCGTTCCTCCTCCCGTCGCTCGAGCTCAGCGACTTCCTCAATCCGAGTGTAGATCTTGCGCTTACAGCAGCGTTCCATGTAGGCCATCTCTATGCCCCAATAGTTGAGCTCCTCATGCAGCGAGAGCGCACACATTTCCCGTAACATTCGGAGCTTTCCTGCTGCTAGGAAGTTGAGGATTACACGGAATGCACTGGGACTACGGTCAAAGAAGAATTCACGGCATGCCTCATCATAATCGTCACAAACACAAGCAATCTCCTCGGGACTGCTGCAGGGTCTGAGACGTCCTAAACGCGTCAAGGGGAACTGCTCTAACGTACTCCAAGGGAAGGTGTAACGGTTGCCCCCCACATTGATGAGGGCCTGCAGGCTGTGGTCAACAGTAAGTAGATCTTCTGGTCGGCGAAGGAACTGAGCCCGCTGATAATAAACTCCCTTGATGGTCTCAGTTTCCGGGATCTCTGTAAAGATGTGGTCCAAGCTGCTGTCGTCACTGACTGAGAGGTTGCTGAAGTCATGATTGGCATTGCTGATGATTGGCATGATGGCACTGAAGAGGAAAGTTAATAAAATGGGTTGGGTGAAGCTCAGGTTGTCTTAGCGTTAGCCTGATACCTGGGTTTTGGGCACTGAGGTATTTATTCGAAGGTAGATCCAAAAGGATTTCATGCACAGTTCAGTGAAGACCCAAACAGCCCACATCTTTTGCACACTGTTGGCGAAAAAAATACAAAAAAAATACAAAGAAGTCAAGAAGTTGTGTACATAAAACAGCAAAGCTTCCAATAGTCCTATAACTTTCTAAAATGACATGGAAATTGCATGAAATGTTCTTCGTATTTCAGTAAAGAAGGACACTGTTGTTTGGCGGTCTCTGGAGGCTGGGAGTATTAGCAGAAACCTCCAGACATCCCACAACTTCTAACAGATATTGAATAATTTTCTATTGTCAGGGTGTTCCATTATGCTAGGGTGGGAGCTAGAGTGATAAACTATTTTCAATTCCTGTCGGGAGGGAGGCTTGCTTTACTGTGTGGAAAGTTCATTGAGGGAGGTGTGTTAAGCAGCCCAGTGGCAGTGGCTCTATCAGGAACATTCTCTCCAGTACAGGCCGATGAACAGAAAGTGAGGGGAGCAAGATTCTTCATAATCACACATAAGCAGGTGTTAAAATACAGAAGGGTGGAAATTAGGAAGGATGTGAACCAAGCACACAATGCATGATAATTGCAAATGTGTCTAAACAATGGCAAAATAATGAGTGATTTACCAACTTTAGCTAATTTAAAAGATCATTATACTGTATAGCTAACTTTAACTCAGAGGGAGTTCTGTAAAAAAAAAAAAAACACATTTCCACAGTGTTCATATCTGGCATCTGGTGGCAAAAAGCATTTTTCTTCATTGACAACCATTCAAAAACTTCTATTCTGACTAATCGTTTTGCAAGCAACATTTAAATCCCAAAATGTTTAAAGTATAGCATGTTATAATATATTATTTCTGAAGAAAAAGTCTGATAATTTTAGTGAATCAGAAATCTGAATTAATCTAACTCACTTACTGAATAGCAATTAGTTATATTTTAGCATTTTATTCAACAATTTTAGAAGCCATTTTTAAGGATCATTTATGCCATCACTAAAAAAATAAAATAAGTCTTTCAAAAGTCTACGGAAACACATTTTGCAATAACTGAATTAAATTTATTTCTGACTTGCTCTATACACGTTCTGTTGAAATCTGAAATGATCTGATCATCTGTCATGTGTCAACACAGACCAGAAGGCAGCACAAAACGCAATTGTTTAATACAGATAACGTTATTTCTTCCTCAAAAGTACCAACAGAATCGTTCATGGAACCGTTAAGGAATCGGAATCGTTTAAGAAGAATCAGAATCGACAAGATGAATAATTACATTCCTTATCCCTATCCCATCACTGTCACGTACCATCACAAATAGCCTACGTACTTAAACTCATTCACCGACCATATAACAATAGAAAATATACTGCTGAATTGTATATGTTCAAATAACATACAATATAGACTAGAAAATGAAAATGAAAATTTCTCTGAATACAATTAGGCTGTGTGCAGTAAATTCAAGAAAGAACAGACATCAAATCAAGCTAAGCGAAATCAAAAAGCTCAGTTGACAGTCTAAAAGTCGATAAACACGAAATAAATACAACGATACATACGTTCATGATTAAATAAGTTTATTAAATGAAATCTACAAGAGCATCAAAGTAGAAACTCCCAACTCACCCCACGACAGGACTCCGGTCTTCACTTTCCCCGGCAGAGAATGTTCTCTCCACAATGCTCCATAACCGGTTTAACGAACTCACTTTAGTATTTACTTAACGGTTCTTGGTGGAATGCTGAAGTCAGGAGCGGGAAAATGATCAGAACGCTAATATTCTTCGCTGACACATCATCACTGTCCCGCACTCAGACCCGAGCTCGTGTGTGTGAGTGAACGCAGGTCGGTCGCGCGCCCCACTCACGCTTGAGAGATTCATTCTAAGTTCAGAGCGAAGTCTAAACCATCGTTGGGATGTTCTGAATGTATCCCTGGTCACGTACCGTTCGCTCTCCTACAATTAACCTTATAAACTGCAGATTATTTTATAATCTTCTCCTGTTTTAAACGAGTTTGATATGTGCAAGTCATTGCGTGATGAATTATTACACTCGCAATAACACTTGACTTTTCCATTTGAACCCTTTTGTGGTCACAATGGCAGTTTTCAAGCTATTTCTGAATTTATTAAATTAATATGAAGAGCATAAGGCATAGTCTGCATTCCCAGCAGGATATCTGTCTCATTAGGGTTGTTTCAGCCGCAGTGTAGTTCCATTATACGACTATTCACAGATCTACAGGTAAGCATCTAGATTATGTTTGCTGCACACACTGTAGATATCATTGTGTCTTATTTATGCATTGCAAA
Organism: Carassius auratus; assembly: GCF_003368295.1. Classification (NCBI taxonomy): domain Eukaryota; kingdom Metazoa; phylum Chordata; class Actinopteri; order Cypriniformes; family Cyprinidae; genus Carassius; species Carassius auratus. The sequence continues at coordinate 26,206 of NW_020527877.1, forward strand.
CAGTGCAAACACCTCAGGACAGCCCAGTTAGTTTGATTCAGTATTTGCACACATGCTGTTCAACTGGCAGTACTATTATTGAGTCCACAGATTACAAACAGGACATTGTGCACTCACACTCTCAATTACTGGATACCAAAGGTCTGCACACATAGAACCCATGAATAATCACATAGATATGCACTTGCCACCCATCATTTTATTTGGATTTGCACCCTTCAATTATACTGTACATTTACTTCTTTTCTGACATAATAAAGCTGTATTAAGTTTTAGTGCCTTTTTAATACCGTGTACACTGGGGAAGAAAACTGCATTTTCACAATTTTCTCTCAGAAGTTGCTATTAAAATTCACAAATGATTACATAGAAATGGCAAGTAACACACTGAATTAAGCATGAAACTTTGAAGTACAAATGCTATATTGTATGAAATTTTGAAATAATATTTTCCTGTAAAATACACTCCAATAATCTTTGTTTTATTTACAATTTAGAAAAAAAAATATTTTGATAATTTAATCTTAAATGTTTCCTCCATTTGATTTCCTTCAACCAAGGAAGTTTAACATATAAATAGTTAATTTATGTTTTTAGTTTAACGATGAGAGCAACATTTAACGTTTAATCGCTTGCTAATTTTTTTTACACAATATAAAAGCATGGATACCATATATACAGAAAACTTTAACTTAATGTGTTCTTTCTGCATAGAATAGTTTTTTAATGCTTTGATCAAGACAACATAGAGATCTGTCTTCAATCATTTTCATTACATATGTTATTGATTTTAGTGATTAGTGGTCCCAATCCTACTCTACTGTATATGCGATTTCAGGGCCATTAGTTGATTCACAGTCCTGAAGAACACTCATACCTTAGTGGACTCCCCAAGGGCACAGGACAATGTTTCTGGTTGTCTCCCAGACAACACCCTTCTGTGGTGTTATCTTATATACATAAACAGGAGGATAAGGATACAGTGGTTGAAGCGACAGACCTACAACATTTTAGAGAGAAAGACTGTTTGAGAATGAGATGGATGGGAAAAAGGACAGGAATCAGTTGGAGGATTAAACTGTAATCCCCAGCGACAGCGAGATGGGGTCAGACTGAGGAGAGAATTGCGCTGGAGACGGGACAGGGAGCAGCTCTGGCAGCTGATGGGCAGTGTTATGTGGTCTTCACATGAGCCACTGAATGTTCGGATCAACCTAACTGCTCCTCAAGCAGATGTGTGAATAGCTAGATTACAGTCGATCTGTGGCCTGACAAGAAAAAGAGAAAGCACGGAGAATGAGCTGTAGAGCTGTGAGACTTTCTCAGTCCCAATAACAGGTGTTTGATTAATTCCCTACCCCACCATTTGAGTCAACATAATCATAGATGTGATTTTTTTTTTGTGCGTAAAGCACCGTGACTAAGTATGATGGAGCATGAAATGCTGGTTTTGACATAAGCATGCTCTGTTTTGTCATTCGGACTGCAATCCTTATCCAGGATGATTTACATAACATTTAAATTTGTAATCAAATCCCGAAGGCAGCTAGGGGAAGCTTTTCTCCTGGGGGATGGCAGATGTCAGTCATCTGGAATTTGGGGCAGTTGATGGAGATTTTAGAAGAGAGAGATATGGAGTCTGAAGCCTTCCAGGGTGTTCCGTATTAAAAATGAATGCTGGAGGACTGGATGAGTGGACCTATCCCTTTATGCAGACATCAAACCCCCCTTTGAGCTCAAATTGAATTTGAGAACAGCCAGGAACGTAAAACTCTCCCAGTCACACCACCTCTCTACATGTGTCTAGTGCATGTGTGTGTGCTTGTGAGAAAGCAAACTGCATACCGGATATCCCCATACATGAGGGCCAAAAATAGTGTGGTCTTCATCATCTGTGCAGGGTGAAGTACATCTGAGCCTTTCCTGTACCAAAGGTGCCCTGTCAGCATTTCGAACATATCTCACGTTCTATAGAATGAATCCGTCTGCCTATCAACTAACTCTCACATGCAACTCTAGAAGCTTCCACTTCTTGTTGACACATGACATTGGCGTTACTGTAGCCAGCAGTGAAACTAACAGGGGACCGGCCATCTCACAGTGAGGGACTTTCTTTGGGCTCTGCTGTGTGTGCAGTGTTTTATTTCCACAATAATTGAGTCTATTTACATCAGCAGGCTTTACCCTGCTCCTCAGGTTACCTGTAATGACACACCTGGATAAGAACTTGAGAGCTCAACCCGATCATCTCACTTCCCTGATCTCTGATCAGTTTACAGACAGCATGGCTCCATTTCCCAGGCCATGATGAATCAAGTCAGAACACTGGAAATGGTTGCTTACTTTCTCTTTCTTTCTTTCTTTCTTTCTTTCTTTCTTTCTTTCTTTCTTTCTTTCTTTCTTTCTCTTTCTTTCTTTCTTTCTTTCTTTCTTTCTTTCTTTCTTTCTTTCTTTCTTTCTTAAGACTGCAATGTCTCATCTCCTGTTAAAGTCAACATAAAACTGCTTTTCCAACCAATTTAACATTTGTAATGTGATACATATATGAGTGAAACAGGGCGAAGAACAAAAAATGGATTGAGATTTGATTTTATCCATCAGAAATTGAATGAAAACTGGGTGCTGAGTACTGGTCCTCTCTTGGAACACCACCAGAACTCACTTTTGAGGATGATTTTTTGACCATGCAGGTCAGGATCACCCTCAGTATCCCAATGCAATATCCCAATGCAAGTATTTTCAATTCAAATCTTTTTCAAATCAGTTGTGCAATCACAGAAATGGCTGGATATTTGAATATTGGTTAGCTAATACTCCAAAAGACCAGCATAGACTCATTGGAAAAACATGTCAGTTTTCCCAAAAAAAAAAAAAGAAAAAAAAAGAAAAAAACATACCTATTTCATGAAATTCACTGCAATTTTCAGCTGAAACTAACACTAGTGTCAGTGATACCAACAACTTTTATTCCTGTAATTATGATTTCAGGGGCATATTAACATTAATAAAGATTCCTTGCATAATACTATTACCTTAAAACACGATTACCATAGTGTTTGATTTTTAAACTAATACATTTTGGTGTTTGCTTTTCTGATATAGCAAACCTGCTCAGTACCTCACCTGAATCTCAATTCCTGTTAAGAATCATTAACTCATTACAGTGAATCCCAGCTTAAAATTAAGTTCCTTCAGCCATTGACATGTATCATAACACCCCCCACCCACCCACCCAATAGATTGAATCAGTCAGCCTTTCTCCTCCACACCTCTCCATACCCAGGGGCAAATAAGATTAATAATTAAGTAATGATAAAATAATAATAATTAAAATAATAATTAAAACCCGGCAGAAATTATCTATTTTTATTTTAGCTGAGAACTAACTCTGATAAGCAAACACATGCTGGGTTGTTATATTGCCTGGTCCAATTAATCATAACACTCCAACAGAATTCAATATTCTTGTCAGGGAGCATTTGCTAGCTAGCTGAGTTAATAGAGCTCTTTCTCATTTCTTTGCTGATACACTGCATACAGCAGGAATATTGACCACAGCATCAAACATGAGGAGCAAGGCTGGTTCTGCTAGAGTAAGTTTAAGCCGATTGATGTTTTAGCTTGAAGTTGCTTTTGTACAATAATTTTGATTAAAAAAAAGCCATGATATTTAAATACATTTTAAAAATTACATTTTGTCATTGTTAACCCACTTTCATGCCATTGCAAACCTGTATGACTTCTTTTTCCATGAAAAAATAAATAAATAAATAACAACTTTACCAGAATGTTTGAAGTAAACAAAAACTGACCTAAAACTATCAAACTTCAAAAAAGTTCTATTGGATGGAAATAATTCTTTAAATATTACAGAAATAAAAAAAAAATTCTGCTAAGATTCTTAAGAATATTTTCAGTAAATAATAGCTTAAATGTCTGTTTTAAACGGTGTTGCTAATTAAAAAATAATATAGTTTTTATTACTGAAATACAAAAAAGTAAAACCTAAATGAAAATGAGAAGTGTTACCTTGACAGCTTAATAAAATAAAATAAAAAATACAATAAAAATGACAAAATAAAAATTTAACTGAAATAAAAAAAAAAACTGAAATAGGTATTAAAGTTTTAATAAATACTATAATAGTATATAAAAAAATACTTAAATAACATCGCTAAAATGTCTGTATATAGTACCTTTCAGCAGACTTTGATTATAGAATGCTTTGTTTGTCTTTTTCGCTCATTTATTTATTGGACTAAAATGCCTTAGATCCTATTATAAAAAAGGAGTGATTTGGACCTATGTTTTCCATGAAGCAGTAGGTTTGGAAAACAGGTTTGTGAGTAAATGGTGAACACAGTACAAGCTCAAAAATGTTCGTCTTTGCGTACAGTTCATATTGAATACCACAGGATTGCCACTGCCTAAGGAGACAAGCTCAAGACAAACAGAACAAGGTTAAGGACAAAGCTTCAGGTTCGTATTTACTTTAAAATACACACCTATGACAACAAATATGAACATAAACCAAGGTTTTAAACCCTCAAGCTCTGTTGAGATTACTTTTTAAAGTCTGAGACCAGAAAACGTATCAAAACCAAGTAGACAAGCATTACAAAAGTGTTATTCCTCTATTTTACCACATAAAAAGCAAGCACTTTTGAGAAATATGATTGATATCCATTCCATACTGAACAAAATCTCTAAAATGTGCGTTTTACTACACAGTAGGCTACAATGCCACAGATGTCGCAAATTTTTAGGGAGTGTGCAACTGGCATGCTGACTGCTGGAATGTCCACCAGAGCTGTTGCCCGTGAATTGAATGTTCATTTCTCTAAAGGCGTTTCAGATAATTTGGCAGTACATCCAACTGGCCTCACAACCACAGACCATGTAACCGACTTATGGCGCCTGCAATGGCGTCTGGTACTTTGGAGAGGTGTTCTCTTCACAGATGAATCCCAGTTTTCACTGTACAGGGTAGATTGCAGACAGCGTGTATGGCATTGGGTGGGTGAGCGGTTTGCTGATGTCAACATTGTGGATTGAGTGGCCCATGGTCGCAGTGGGGTTATGCTACTCTCTATGCAAAGGAGATGTGTTGCACTGCATGAGACAAATGGTGGTCACCCCAGATACTGACTAGGTTTCGGACCACCCAATACAGTAAAATTGCACATTTTAGAGTGGCCTTTTATTGTGGCCAGCCTAAGGCACACCTGTGCAATCAGGGGCACTGCATAAGATCCTGGGCCCTATGCATAGGCAGTCCTAATTGGCCCCCCACCCCTTGGAAATATATATTCCAGACTTTTCAAGGGCCTCCTCTTCCTTTGAGGCCCTGGTAATCAGTACTGCTTTTACCCCCAGTCCGGCGGCCCTGTGTGCAATAATAATGCTGTCTAATCAGCATCTTGATATGCCACATCTGTGAGGTGGATGGATTATCTCTGCAAAGGAGAAGTGCTTACTAAAACAGATTTAGACAGATTTGTGAACAATATTTGAGAGAAATAGGCCTTTTGTATACATAGAAAAAGTCTTAGATCTTTGAGTTCAGCTCATGAAAAATGGAGGCAACACAAAAGTGTTGCATTTATAATTTTGTTCAGTGTAGTAACATGGCCCTGTTTGATGACAGAAAAAAACAGAAATAAACTTAAAAGACAGATGAAGCATCTTTACACCACACCACACACCGTATTTTCCAAAACTTTGTTTCAGAAGGTTTAGAGATTGGTATAAATTCCAGAATTGCTAATTGGGTGATTCTCCCACTCTCAAAACAAAGAGGAAAACAAAGCATCTTAATCATGATCATAAAGGGATCCTTGGTAAACGATTGAAAACATCTCAGGTATGATTAGCCGATGTAATATAGCTGTGTTGTGAAATGTGTTTAAGATGACAATAAATGGTAATGCCTTGTATTTGAGGTACACTCTGGAGTGTAGCGGGAAGATTAAAATGTTGATACACACACACACACACACATTCTCACACACACAGATACACACACAGACACACACACACCTTTAGGGTACAGAACTCAGCAGCAAGCTCTCTGCATTCTTCTTAATCAAATACAGGTCAGAATCAGCCAGCCTCCCTATTCTCCTTTCATCGTGGGCAGTTCTCACCTCTTTTGCTTTTAATCTCACACATCCACTCACATACAATACACATTTGTTAAAGGAACAGTTCATCCAAAAAAGAAAACTGTCAATATTTACTCACCCTCGTGCCGAAACAAACTCCACACAACTTCATTTCTCCCTGGTATCTGTATCTGTGTGACATTCTGAAGAATAACCTGGCCGTTCTATATTATGAAAATGGATGAGGACACGTGCTGTCATAAAAGATATCTAGAAATATGCTCAAGTAATATGTATATTTAAATATGCTCTTTGAAAAACTTGTATATAAAAAGCACATTACAAACATTGCACACTTACATTAAAAATGTATTAATTTTAAACTAAATTACTCACTCTTGATTGTTGATTGAACAGAGACCAACTTTTTTCACAAAACAATTCACAGAACTTAAAAATTGTATTTTAATGGTTTTCACTCTGATTGCTGGTTCAGATCTAACAGTGACCAAGTGATAAAATGATGACTGAACTGTGCATTTTAAAGATTTACTATCCTAATAAAACATACATGCCAAACTAGAGGCGGTATTTAAGATCATTAAAGTCAGTAAATCTCTCGTGATGGATCATATTTGAATTTTGTGTCACCAGTTAGGTTTCATTAATATTAGGTTAAATTGAGCATTAATTACAAAATATAAATCTAGCATTTCTATATTTTCTTATCAAAAAGAAAAGTATGCTACCATCCCATTTAAATATGAAAAAGTAACCCAAAATGCCCATGAACTGCTCTTTATAGCAATTATAAATTTGATTTGATATGTAGCTTAAAAACATACATTTTTCACTGGCCATGCCGCAAACTAAGAAACAGAGAAAGTAACATTTGATCTCTTGGTCTCACTAAACACACTATACAGAACAATACTATAAGCACTATACCAACTGAATTCAATTCTGTTTGAGCAAATAAATGTTGCTTTCCCATCAGGTGTGATGCCAGTATCATTACCAAATAGTTATTTCAAATATGTTACTATAATATACATAACAACCAGAGACACTAATGACAGTCCTTCTTATAGTGATTCGCTCTTTTACCACCGTCTTTCTGTTTCTTTGGATGGAAATTGTTCTGGTAGTGAAGCATGAAGTAAACTCTGTAAATGGAAAATAACTTGAAACCTCTGCTCTGGGTCTCAAAGGGCAGAACTGGGGAGCTTTTTCTAATCCATTGCTGATATGGTTACAGTGCATTCACCTCCACTCTCAACACAATTACCAATATCAAATCTAAAGCTGGTATATTTTGATGTCACAGCAGGGAGACTAGTGTATAGTGGACAGAAATGAGAGCAACACATATGATGAGAAGCGTAGATTTGCCTGCAGATATTGAAGGGTGTAAACAAAGACACATATGGATGGTCACATACCACATAATTTCCAGCTGTTACCATGAGGCTATTCAAAAAAAAAACTGAGTATCTTCGGATTAAAGAGAAAATGGAGAGAAAATAAGAAACAGAGAGAGATGGAGGCTATTTTCATTTCAATAGCTCATTTTCTTCTTTTCTTCTGGTCTCATATTAATCCCTTCATTGGTATTCAAAAAACAAACCTAAATAACCAACAAATATAAAGAAACAAGGTTTATGAAAACACTCTCTTATTCTATAGATACTTTGTATTCATTTAGTCTTCTATGCAGTGTTGTATGAATTTTTTTAAAAAACTTTATTAACTTCTTTTTATTTTTATTCCTGATAGTAAACAATACAAGTCGTACATTTAAATACCAAGAACCTATTAGAATTGATTACACAGCTCTCAGTTATACATGACTGTGAGAAAATGTTTGTATAATGACCCCTATATTTTTTTTGCACAAATATACAGTATATTTGTTTAATCACCTGACTAATCTCTTTCCTCTCAAACAATAGCTTAATTTCTTCTTAAATCAACAATTCTTTCGGGATGTTTATTTTGTTATAATGACTGCATGACTAAACAATATACCTTACTTACAGTACTGTAAAAACACAAATCATGATTCTACATGTTCAAAATGGAATACACTACACTTAGGAGTATTCAGAATATACATGTACGTGCTACTTTAGTTGATTATAAGAGATAATACAGCAGTTACTAACAATTGTTCAGAATTAAGGGTACAAATCTTTTTCACATCCCATGGCCAATAAAAACAAAAGAAAGAGGGAAAATCAGAGAAAGGACACTAAAGGTCACAACTTCAAAGACTTTATGCAGTTGGTCCCATCAATTTCCCCTTAGGTGCGGGAGGGCCTGAGTGTCACCATAGGTCAGCTTGTGGTAAATCACTGGGTTTATTTAATGCATTTTCAGTGTTCACACTGCACTGTGAAGCGGGTCAGGGACAGGTTAGAGGAAGTGGAAAAGAGAGATGTTCAGATAGAAGACGCCCATCTCGTGATCAATTTCAGGAAGTGAAGAGAGTGCTCCTAGTTTTTTTTATGATAATCTCTAGGCATTTAAACATTTTTAAAAAGTCTGCTATCGCTAAAGTCACACTGCTTTGTCCATCATTACAGAGTACTTAATAACTCCTGACAGAACAGTTTTTAAACAGGGTAATGAAAGTCACTGTGGTGCCATCACACTGATCACAGACAAACACAGACACACACATGATTTTTGATTAAATAAATGGAGCTTTGGTGAGCATAAGAGACCTTTCAAAACTCTTACATCAAACATGAGGTTCACAAGATTTGAGCACAATACTACGGGGAATAGTTTCATCTGTAAAATGCTTTCTCTCTCCAAAAATGGTTACTTTTCATCTGCCAACCTGACCAGGGCTTAGAACAGCATGGAAACTTAACCCACAATGCTCAGGATCCCTTTCAATGATCTCAGTCTTTCCCAAGCTCAGATTATCTTACACAGAACATTCATTATTTAAAATAAAAATGGGAGGGAGAAAGACAGAAGAAGAAGAATGAATATACAGCAGAGGATTGAACCTAAAGAACAATCTACAAGTCAGGTCCACTGAGTGAACTAGATGTAGCATCAACCAGGCTGTGAATTTTTCATGAGGTGTCTAGTAGAAAAAGTGCAAATGTAAGTCCTCTGAAAACTATTTGGAGCTGCTCCAATGTCTGTAGGGCAGAAGAGGTTAAATTTCAGTTAAATCTTGCCAATATTTTCACCTTCTCCAAAGAATTCTCCCCATCTGTCTAGGGGAGGTCTACAATACCTGTTAAAAACTATCTGTTAGCAGCATTCCTACTTATCTCATCTGCAGTTTGCAGTCAGCACCAGTTAGATTATACAGCTATGTTTGAAAGGCTTTCAATGGAAAACAGACTTTTTGCCCACATAATGGAGTAGCCAAACCCTACCCGGAATGGTGAAAACTTCACCCGAGAACAGTGAATATATATGAAATGAAGAAATTATGCAAATGAGGCAAAGGCTAGTGTAGTTAAGTGTAGACCCCTATACTATTCAGTGTTCTGAAACAGATAAATCCCAAATGCACATTTCCTGCTAGTGATTCTGCTATGCCTGCCAGAGTTGGATTTGTTGGAATTAATTGAAATCTAACTTTGTAGAAACAGTCTTGGTTTCTCATAATTGCATTTCCTCTCACTACCACATTAAACGAACTTGTTCTTGACGAGCAAAGTGCTTCGACTGAGGGCCAGTTCAGAGGTTCTGACAAATCAGAAATTTTAAATGATTCTTTGAATCTATTTCTGCTTAATGATGCACATATTTTTTTTTCGAGACCACCAAAACTGGCCTTGATGTCGCACAAGCTCCCTGCTGAAACTAAAGCAATGAATTCTGTATCATGTAATGCGAATCCATTTCTATTTGAAATGGCAACATGAGAAGTAATGAATATCAATGGAGAGAATGAAAGATAAAGCACCTCATAAGATATAAATAACTAAATATACAGGAACAAGCAGAGCCATATAGAATATTATACATTAAGTAACTTTATATCTTCTTGCTGAAATGCACATTAGCATCGAATGAACAAAACAAAGCTACCTGCATCATGAGGTTCTCATGGTCACCTTCAGCAGTGACAAGGAGGGTCCCGTACTATGTTCTGTACTGGTTTTGACCCTGTTTAATGAGACTGTGTGGGATGACTGCCCAGGGGATGGGTAATAACATTCACCAGGGGGAGGTGGTTGGAGCAGGCCACAGAATAGACCAGGATGCCCTTGACGTCCCCTCATGGAATAAGAGTCATGCCTAACAAAAGGGGTCTACCCTGGGGGACACAATGTATAGAAATGTATGGCAAGAACACATTCAGGCAGCTATTCACCAAAGAGATGGGTTGGAAATGAGGGGGCATAAGGAACAGCGAAAGGTGAGAGAGATGGGAGCTGTGACTGATAGAAGGAGATAAAGCTCAGCAAGTGTGGACAGAAATAATAATTAGCCTCGGTGCTACATATATTTGCATTTCCCAGAGGCTGTGGCTATAGCATGAGCACAGCGTCAATGCAGGCAAATAAAAGAGGATTCAAGGACATTGGATTAATATCATGGGTACTTATGGAAAGGATACACAGAATGCAATAGCAATAAATGTGCAGCTGTTCATAAATTTTCATAATAAAACAGGGTCAAATTCTAAGAAATGTAAGGAAGTGGAACTCAAATGAACTGAAATTCATATTTTTCATATTATTCATAATTGTAATTTCTAAATTAAAAAATTGACAGAAGTACCGCAAGACAGATAGATAGATAATCATAGGCAACTTCTCTGACTGAACTGAAATATAATTGTTTTCATAAAATTCCTCCTGCACTTGTCCATATTTTTTATATAAGCCTGCCAGGGAGCAGTTTGGAAACAAGAGTGCTTGGTTCTGTTCCTGAAATCAAATTTTCTGTGATGTGAGGAAGGAAAGAGAGCCGCATGGACCATTTCTGAGCTGAAACACACCATGTTAGTGTGACTCCTAATGTCTCCTCTGCTCTTTGATCACTTTTCATGGAAGGTTAAGAGAGGTTGTGCGTACTCTTACAGAGATGTTATCTAAAAAGTATTACCAACATCTATAAAATAGAAACCGGTAGAAAAAATAAATAATTATAGAAAATAAATAAATTACTTCCGTTTAGATTACAGCAAACAAAGAGCAGCATAGAAATTCTATATATAATGACAGAACCTTCCATTTTGAGTGAACTGTCCCTTTAAAAGCAAGGGGAGGGGTGCGGCCATAAACAAAAGTGATATTCCTCTGTCATAATCTCTCACAGATGCCTTCGTACCGAAGTTACGCTCCATTTCCAAAGCCTTTGCATGACTTTTTGCAATTCCCCAGTTGGACATTTTCTCCAGTGTGCCTATAGCATGGATGAAAAGACAATGACAGTTATGATCTATATCAGTCATAGTAATATATGCTTCATCATTATGCTAAAAACCTAATTCAATATTTCCCCATTATTAAATGGAGGAAAGTAAGAGAAAGGTTGTGCGCACCATAAACTTACCGTATAATTTAACATGGCTCATAACAAACTGTGAGCAGAAAATAGCTCCACTGCCAAATGGCCCGATTAGTGATTGTTTCATTTGAATCACCAGTAATGAGAAAAAAGTTGTAATTGTTGGGAGAGAAACTGATATTGATTTAAATACGGTGTATCAGAGTGATTCAGGCTGAGATGGAGACTGCCCTCAATCAGACTGAGGGCTAATTGCTCGGGTAAAGGAGCCCAGGGGCATTCAGAGGAAGTCATTCAGGGAAGTCAGTGAGTGCAGCCCCTCTGCTAACCATTTGGAACAGCAGTGGCAGGGCACAGTATCGGCGGAAGTGAGTCATTTTGTTGACTACCGTTGGCGCTGCAGTTTGTCTGAGAGGGTGTGTGAGCTGACAGCCTGACCTTACACAGAAAAGAAAGAATGAAAGAAAGAAAAATCCAAAGGGAAGCAAAATAAATAAATGGCATGTCTAAAGCACTTTAAAAAATGCTAACAGAAGAAAAAAAGAAGAATTGCTTCAGAAAAAACAAGTAATTGTTTAACTCTTAGTTATCATACCATACAATATAAAATGTATATTTAATTTAACAAGACAATACATTTACATTTTCTACAGTTAAAATTATTAATATTATAAGCAAAAGTATAATTTTTAAATTGTATTTAACATTAAAATATCAATGAAATTCTATGTACATAGGCTACACATTCAGAATCAGAATCAGAATCAGAATCAGAATGAGCTTTATTGCCAGGTATGTTTACACATACGAGGAATTTGTTTTCGTGACAGAAGCTCCACAGTACAACAGAATGACAGCGACAGAACATAAAACACATAATAAAATAATAAAAAATACAAATAAGTAGATAGTGAATGACAATATACAAATTGACAATTGTAGGCAGGTATATTACAAAAATGCAGTTATGTATGTACATGTGTATTATGTGCAAAAATGTAAGTGTATACTATGTGTGTTAGATAAATAAGTGTATGTGTATATAAATATAAAGTATAGTGTGTTCGCAGTTATTATCAGCTAAAAATTCAGAAAGGATGCACACACACACACACACACACACACACACATTATATATATATATATGTTATAATTTATACACTACCACTTAAAAGTTCAAAATAATTATTGTGTTAATGCTTTCGAATGAATTATTTTATGCTCACCAAGGTTGCATACTGGATATTGGATCTAAAATACAGTAAAAACATGATTCTGAAATATTATTACAGTATATCTAAACAATTTATTTTAATTTTTTATATATTTTAAATTACTTTTCTGCTGCCATTATTAGTCTTCATTGTCACATGATCCTTCATAAATCATTCTAATTTGCTGATTTGGTGCTCAGTTATTAAAAATGATTATTGGTGGTTCTAATTACTATAATTGTTGAAAACTCTTTGATGAATAGAAAGTTCAAAAGAACAGAATTAATGTGAAATACAAATTATTATAAACGTCTTGACAGTCACTTTCAACCTATTAATATTATTTAAGATATTTTTTATCATGTTTTTTTTTAATCACTGTTTCCACAAAAAGTATTAAGCAGCGGTGTGTGTGTGTGTCACCTGCAAATGTTTAATGATATCTGTAATGGTATCTCAAGTGAAGAGCTAAAGTGCAGCATGACCTCCTGACCCCATTAGATGATGATGTGCAGAGACTGTAGGAACAAAATATCCAACTGCCCACATACTTCATAAAGCATCTACAATACATCACCGACAGCAGCTGAATCTAGACATATACTGCTCGCTTTAAGAACCTTTTAATAAAAGCATTGCATTATTGTACAGTATAGTTTCTGGCATGTTGCCTTTATCAGAATAGCTTATGTCCTGTGGAATATGACACCTGCACTATAGTTAGGTAACAAACATCACTGGCAACATTCCACATGTTTTTGTGTCTATAAAAGGAAATTAATACAAACATCAATCATCTCACAGATGACACAATTGCCCTTTCTCTCAGGTAACTGTAAATAAATGGGAAAACCGATATTAAGGCAAAGGAGAAATGTACCATAACTCAGGTCAGGTCAAGCCACAGCTGTAGAAGCAATTATCAGGACATCTCAAGAACAGCTTTAAAGCACAGCAGAGTTGTCCACATGACATAAGATGGTCCATCAAGAAAGTTGAGCAAGAATCATCTGTTATTAGATATATATTAGATATATGTTATTTTTTACCGTACTATTAATGGAAGGGATTTCAATTAATGGATGGATACAGGTATCCAGAAGGCTTAGTCTCTCATCTATAAAATATCATGCAGCCTTGTAAAGTGCAGTACTGTCAAGTTCAGAACTGTGGGTCAGAGTGCAGTGCAGGAAAGCTGAACACTTTCTGATCAGCGAAGCGGTCTTCATGATCAGTAAGGGTCATTCACTGTCTCTGTCACACATGCTCAGTACAGAATCAGGGAAGGATGGAATTTGGTTTTTCAATTTTACACCCCACTACACTGGTCACACAAGCAATTTACATGTAATTTCAAATGTGCAATCATGCATCAGAGGTTATTAAATCAAATGTCGCTGGAGCTTTGCAAATACAAATAATTCAGCAAATAAAAAATAAAAAAATGCAACAATCAGTACAGATCTTGTTACATAACATGCTGACAATGTGGGTTCATCTGGTATTCACAACAGGATATAAGGAAGACAAAGATAAAATAAATAAAGCAAGGACAAAAGTACAGAGTATTGTTTGGTTATTTCATGTGTTTTTATATTTTTCATACAATAACATTTCAGTCATTTATTGTGTACATAATACCATAATCACTAATATCCTGAAAAAAAAAAAGAATAATGTCCATAATGCTGCATTCATAATGACAGGTTAAAGATTGTTTGATGTGTCATTTGTTTGAAGGCACATTTTAACCTGAATGACAAAAATGTTTGTTTTTTTTGACCAGACCATTGAGGCAGCATTAAACGATCATTATACCACACCATTAAACACATAATAGACCGTTATCTAGCTCATCAGTGCGATTTCCTCACTGATGATGAGAGAATTACAAAGCTATTTACTGTACCAGTCATGTGCAACTAACAAAACTGTGAAAATTGGAAACATAAATGGACACAATAAAACAATATCCATGATTATTTAAAAAAGGAAGTCTTTGGATGTTAAAAAACAAAACAAAAAAACAATTCTGTTAAAGAGAGGTTTTAAGAGGTCCAAAATTGTTGAAGTCCACCTCACATTTGCGTCTATTTTACTGTCACTAAAAAAATTAAATGAAAAACTGATACATTACCGATAAACATAACTGATATACTCCCAATAAGCCTCCTGAGTTCAGAAAGTGCAACCTCTGATCAATAAATCTTTAGGGAGTGTATTGATTTGAGAAGGGACAGTTTAATGGGACAAAAATCATGAACACAACCATTCAAAGTTTGAGGATGATTAAGTAATATTGTAAAATATGATTACGATCTAATATAAATGTTTTTAAATGTAATTTATTCTTGTGATACAAAGCTGAATGTTCAGCAGTTTTCAGTGTCACATGATCCTTCAGAAATCCTTCAAATATGCTGATTTGCTGCTCAAAAAATAAATAAATTTCTACTTATTAAAAGTTCTTTAAAAAAAAAAAATTCTTCTTATTAAAAGTTCTTATTATTAAAAAAAGGACCCAAAACTTTTGAACGGTAGTGTATGTTATCAATCAGGCAATATTAACTTAAAATGAACAAAGGTACATATCTCCATATGACATTCAAACATATGTATTTCATAGTGCTACATTAATGCAATGTATTCTTTTTTTAGAGAAGATGGTTTTGACCTTTGCTGGGGTCAGATATGTTAATGAGGTGGTTAACAGCACAACAGAACAAATATTTACCGCACACAAAGTCTTATCACAATGAGAATTAAAGCCAAAAATGCTGCCCATGCAGGGAGTAAACAGCTGAGAGGCTGAGGCCTTGTGACCATCTGTCATAACCAACGGCTAAACGCTGACGATAAATGAATGCTAAAGGAGCCAACGGGCTTAAACACTCCACTGGCATGTCAAAATCCCTACTGTGTAATATGGACAGCGAGGAAGAAAGAGAGCCAAAAGTGAGAAGGAATCTGAAAGTGCATTTTTAAGGCCACATATGTAGTCCTCCCTGAGCAGCCTGGCGCTACAGTGGGATTTAAACTTGTATTGACCTTTTTTTCGCAGCGATAAATAGAACATAACTCCGTTCCGGTGTGAATGATAACTTAATAGAGTGTAACTATTTTATGATGAGGTCTCCTCATAGCTGATCAACCACAGAAGCATCTGAGTTGAGGTGACTGCATTTTTTTCTCTCAGCAGTCCAGAAAAACAGTTCAAATGTCAATATTTGTGGGTAGACTGCCCTTCATCTTGGTGTGACATGCATGGATAAACATGTGATATATGACTGGTTGAGGTACTCACTGTCATCTTTAAAGGACAGGGCAGACTATGAACCCAATATGGCCCAAAGCTGTCCATCTCTGGCTTTGTGTGGTTAACTAACTACAATTGCTTTTTCATTGGACTATTACACATTTTCATTACACATTTCCCAATTAAAAACTTTGGATAAAAATCTTTTTCAAAACACTGGTACTAAAAGTAAAGTGAAATTATTGTGCTAAAAAGGCACTATTGATATGAGATAACAAAACAAAACAAATCTGTTTTTGTCATTTGCAATGCAATCATACATGATAAATCAGTTGAGCATAACATATTTAAGGCATAACGTGATGTATTTCCACTGATACGGTTTGGTAATTAAAGTTAGGTAATAAAATCATTCATCAGCAATTGAGCAAAGACTCATGTTTAAACGCCTAACATTAATCTGCTGCTTAAAATTTTGATTTTTGTGTGCAACTAAGCAAGTAACAATGATTTAAGTGCTCTAAGATGAAAAAGGACCACAGATTGTTGAGAAATGAGCTAGCAGTTTGAATCCAGTGTGTGGAAGATACATAGCACATGCATTCCCCAGCACTTCAATTGCACTAAGAGCATATTTGCTCTCACAAAAGCTATAGCAAAAATACAGATAATGTAAAAAATAGAAAAAAAAGTTCAGAGGAATTCATTTCTCAGGTTGTAGTCAATCTGTAGGCTTGATTAGTATCTATATATATAAAAAAAAAAAAAAAAGTATAAGGATGTCCAGCCAGTGCATATAAGGCCTGTTCACTTTTCTTTGAATGAAACCTTATATATAACTTGAAATAACTTGAATAAGGCAAAAAAGTCTGGGATCCAAAATAAAATTTATACAAAAAGGTCAGATTATTATTATTATTTAATTATTATTAGCCAAATAAGTTAACATTTCCAATGGAGAGTTTCACACAAATTGTCATGCTAATCATGCAATTCTTAAAAAGAAAAACTATTGATAAAATAATAAATAAATATATGATTAAATATAATCATTAAATCTAAGACATATTCGATAAGAGAAAAGCAAAATTGAACTTCTTTCACTAGCAGTCTCAGACTTTTGAACCCCACTGTGTATTAAAAAAAAAAATAGTGAAAGTAAAATCATGTAGTTTTGCAGGTAAGAATAATGCAGAATATCCTTATTTAGGAGTGTTGATCACCATCATTACTGTAGTGATCTCAGCCCAGTTTGATCCTGGTGTCCTGGCCGTAGTAGCCCACCTGGAGCAGAATAGCAATGTCAATTAAGATCTGTACCGCACCACAGACAACGAACTGGGTGGGGCTTTCATTGATCACAAAATACGTGGTCTTAAAGATGTCACCAGCCGTCCATAAAAGCACCATCTTGACACTGAAAAAGAGGGAGAGAGACAGAGAAATAGAAAATTTGACTGAAGTTTTTAGAAAAAAAAAAAAAAAAAAAATATATATATATATATATATATATATATATATATATATATATATACACACATATATATATACACATATGTATGAAAAATCTCTCAGCAGTTGGAAACATCCCACTCAGCTATAAAGCTCTGATAAATGAACCTCATTCTAAACCTTTTAAGGCGTCACCAACACATCAGACTAATATATTATACAATTTTCTGTCCTCCTACTTTATGAAGTCGTACATCTGTATATCACACACATATACAAGACTCTGGAGTCTTGTGCAATAGAGTGCAATGGGGTGTCGCTTTCAGAATTGAATTTTTGAATTTAGAGGGAGCAATTATTTATATTACATTTTTATAAAATCGTGAAGGGATGAGGAAATGGGTAGACACAATTGTCTAACTTAAGGTATATAACGGCTCATAGAAGCTATGAATAGATCCATTTATGCATCATATGCAGAGAATTCATCCTGGGACAGGTGGGAACACCAAAGCACAGTACTTGTTATTGTCAATCCTCCTTCATTTTTGAAAAGTTTAGCTGTGAAAACTTCCAAGAAGAAACCAAGCTGCTTTCTCAGCAGTATTTATGCTGAATGAGTTCATTAACTTCATTCAAGTGTAAACAGAGAAAAGGTGGGATAAAGATGTGTACAGACTATACATCATCTGTCACAGACAGAGAGAAATGATCATTGGACTTTTCATACTCATAGCAGTTGCCCCGACAGAATAAATAAGACACTCAAACAACATTGGGCAGCAGAAGCAGACAGCTACTAATGAAATGATTAATTCTAGCTAGTTGTCTACTTGATGTTGCAAACTCACCCATCTCAGCATGACATTGATTATTGTGCATTATGTTCTTTCTTATCATTGTCTATGCATTGTTTTGGTGTCACAGGAAGATTGTGAATGAGGATGCAGGAACATCTGTTGGGAGGAGATGCAATGTTTGCTAACAGCAGTGTGAAATGTCTTCATTTATCTGGATCTCAGACACTTTACTGTGCTAAAACGCCTTTTTATGGACACTGCCCTGCTAACTCAAAAAATTAGGCACTACTGTACATCTTCATAGTCCTGGAGCACTTTCTCCACCAAACGCTTAAGGTTGGTGCTACCAAAAGCCCCTACAAAAGTGCAATCAAGGTGAATAAGGTATAGAAATAAACTGGAAAGACCAATATGGAATGTTCCTTTTGTAAAATGGAATGTTTAATTGCTGGAAATGCCGCTAAATATGCTTTGAGACGAAATGTTTCCTTTACGACTGATCTTAAAGTTACACCCCTCACGCTTCTCCTTCATTCGTCTTTAGCATTAGTTTACTCTAGACTAGAGACCATTTTCAAACATCATTAATGGGGATGAAACATTAATGAGGTAATTAAGGAGCGTGGGTCATCTGTACAAGAGCAACGATAACAGTGACTACACAAAAACCACTTAATGGTTCTCCATCTTCCGCCTAGAGAGCGGAAACATTTTCAACTGTTCCCAAACATTCATTCTAAGACAAACACACCCTTTCTCGCTCACAAAAACAAACCGCTATCTTTTCCCCTGCTACTCTCCGAGCCCTATGCGGATTGACAGCAGATGAAAGAAACGCTCAGCAAACCGCGAGCAGCGCTTCAGGGCATATGAGAGAGGTAGAAGTGATTATTGCATTGATTGGGAGAACTGAAGCCACGGTTACAGCACTCCCAGTCCACACTGAACAGCCCTGCACTCAACCCTGACAAGCCTTCAATTGATCCTCTTCAACCCGACACTCTCATATCTGCACTGAGAGGAAAGAGATAGGCGCTAGTGAAGAAAGAAAGAAAAAATATAGCTGCAAGCAGCGATGTCGGGCTCAAGCCATCAGTGCAACGCCACCCTGGTGGCATCGGGAAAACTGTGCCCAGCGGGCATAAGCATTTACAGTAACCCTCTGACAATCAAGTTTTAAGGGATGTGGCAGTTAAAGGGTTAATCCGACCAATCTAGACTTTGAAATCACATACACAGAACAATATATATAACTTTAGTAACACTTTATTTTAAAATGTATAAAAAATGTATAAGGTGTGCATTGTAGCTGACACCTATATGAACACATTACAATTGTTTTGTGACTACAAGTCTTTCTTCTCAAATGCTATTGAGTGGTCGCGAACGCGGATGGGAGAATGGCGCATATTTGTTTTGTTTTTTTTGAGCAACTGGTGCCCCCTCTGGGAGTTGGTGCTCTACGAAGACTGCATACTCTGCATATAGGGAGCGGCGGTACTATCTGGAAGATATATTCCTCAAACCATCGTACAAGTGAAGGTGATGCTAGTCCTTCAAGAATCGCTCAAAACCTTTTCAAGTGTACAGTTTCCTTTTATTGCATCTTGAAATAAATATTTCTGAATTCTGAATCAAACTGGGTTGTGTTTATTGATTTATTTTATAAGACAACTGAAACTTTAATCTCCTTTGTAATATATGTGCTTTTAAACCAAGAACAATGTAATTAGAGATGTATTCCTGCTTAATAATGACTATTATCAAGGGAAAAGGCTTTATAATCATGAACTATTTACTAATGCTTAGCTAATGAGTGCAGTTATTATAAAGTGTTACCAATGCATTTACTAATGTTAACAAATTAGACATTATTATACAGTGTTACCAAACCCTTTAATAATTTATTAGTGTTTTGTAATGATTTTAATGACCTATAAGCATTTGTGAAATAGTTTTGCTTGCATTGCAGCTTAATCTGTCAGTTGAAGAGTTTTACTGTTACATCCATGAGATTAATACATGTCATGTCACGTCACAGGTTGTCATAGGTCAGTATCAAATGAGTTTGAAATTATAATTTGCAGCACAAATAAGGCTTCTTAGGATGTTTTTAAATCCCAAAAACTGTCAGAAAAGGATAAGGCCTAAGAGATTTCTTAACCTGTAATGAAAGGAAAAAAACACCACCATTAGCAACAACAAAAACAATAACAATTTAAAATATAGATTTTTTTTCCTGATTATTAAAGGAATGATTAGGTCTCTCTCTCTCTCTCTCTCTCTCTCTCTCTCTCTCTCTGCCAGACAGCCCCTCCCTACAATCCACACACACTGTCAGTCACCAAAGATTCACAGTCACCAACCCCCTCACACTCACACTCCCCCTCCCTCTCCCCCTCCCTTTCCTCACACAGACGGAGTGGCCAGAGTGAGATCATGTCAGTTGAGAAGTCTGACAGTTTTTTCTTTTCTTTTATCCATACAGTGTTGTAAAGTCATGAAACTATGCATATTTCCTCATAATGATTTGATCTCTGTATGAAAACATGCCTTGAAGTGTTTGGAAGCTGCAATTTAGACATACAATACAATTAATGTTTCCCTTCTTACTGTCATTTCAAAAAATCACCACGTCAAAACCGTTCAAGCTAACCAAAATCCGTTCGCAATTTAAGTTCCTCGATGTTGTTTCTTCATGTAGTCAAAGTTTGGTGTGTATAGTGTACTTCCCATGTGAGGAGTATGCATTAATTCACAACTGTAAAATCTCAAAAATACACATTCAAATCAAAATAGCTGACTTCCTGTTGATCGTAGCTTATGACTGTGAATTAGAAAGTTGTCCGTCTTGATAAGAACAATTTAAGTACCGAGTTTGGTGTCTGTAGCTAAAACTAAATAAAATGCATTATTATTATTATTAGCTGTACACTTGCTAAACATTTTTAAATATAAACTTATGCAATTGTGTGTGTATATATATATATATATATATATATATATATATATATATATATATATATATATATATATATATATATAAATTCAAGTGTACAGTTTTCTTTTATTGCATCTTGAAATAAATATTTATGAGTTCTGTGTTTGTTTATTTTATTTATTTTATTTTTTATTTTACATTTTTTTTAGGGAGATTACAGCCTTTAATCTCCTCAAAATAAATGTGCATATAAACCATGAACAATTTAATTATAGCTGTATTTATAAAATGCTTACTAAAATATTAATTTTGGGAGAAGGCTATATAAAGCATGAACTGACTATTTACTAATGCTTAGCTAAGAATTGCAGCTATTATGAAGTGTTACCAATGCATTTACTAATGTTAACAATTGAGACATTTTTTTAAAGTGTTACCAAATCCTTAAATAATTTAAAAGTGTTTTGTTATGATTTCATTAACCTATAAGCATTTGTGAAATAGTTCTGCTTGCATTAAAGCTTAGTCTTCATCTGTGAGCTGAACAGTTTTACTGTTACATCCTTGAGATTATGTAAATTCAAATAAATGTCATGTCACAGGGTGACAGAGGTCAGTATCAAATGAGTTTGAAATTATTATTTGCAGCACAAATAAGGTTTTTTAGGATTTTTTTAATCCCTGAAACTGTCAGAAAAGGATAAGGCCTAAGATATTTCTTAAGATGTAATGATAACAGCACAATTAGCAACAACAACAAAAAAATAACTATTTAAAATACAGTTTTTTTTCTGGTGATTAAAGAGATGTTTAAGTCTCTCTCTCTCTCTCTCTCTCTCTCTCTCTCTCTCTCTCTGTCTGTCTGCCACTCAGCTCACACCCCTCCCCCACTCACACTCACACACACACACAGAGTCAGCACACAGAGTGACAGAGTGAGATCAGATGTCTGACAGTTTTTTAATTTTCTTTTAATCATACAGTGCTGTAAAGTCATGAAACTATGCATATTTCCTCAGAATCACTGGTTTTCTAAATTAAAAATGTTTTTTAAAGGTTTGGAAGCTGCAATTTAAAAATACAAGACGATTAATGTTTCACTTTTTACTGTCATTTCAAAAAATCACCACGACAAAACCGTTCAAGCTAACCAAAATCTGTTCGCAATTTAAGTTCCTCGATGTTTTTTCTTCATGTAGACAACGTTTGGTGTGTATAGTGTACTTCCCCTGTGAGGAGTATTCATTAATTCACAACTGTAAAATCTCAAAAATACACATTCAAATCAAAATAGCCGACTTCCTGTTGATCGTAGCTGATGACTGTGAATTAGAAAGTTGTCCGTCTTGAAAAGAACAATTTATGTACCAAGTTTGGTGTCTGTAGCTAAAACTAACCCCCCCACTTTTGACAAAAGGTGGCGCTATAGAGTGCCTCCTTCACGCCCTTTTAAAAGCTTTTGCCATTATCTAGCTATCACTAATACTGATATGTGTTTTGAGTTTCATGTAAATCTGAGCTTGTTGTATGCCTCAAACTCACCATAACCGAACATTCAAGTTTGACACGTTGCCATGGCAACACTATATCAGATATCAATATCCCCACAACAGATTTACATCGGCCGTGTTTTGTCATTATTCTGATGAAGTTTTAAGTAAATCGAGTAAAAATAAGATGCTGAATTCAAAGCATTTGGAAAATGACACACTTCCTGCTGCCAGTTGGTGGCGCTATAACGTTGACTCTTAATAGCCACATATATACAATCGGTATCATACAACGAACAAACCCATGAAGTTTGATCAAATTCAGGAAATGTATGTGGATGTTATTAGACATTTCCTGTTTCTCATTTCTCGCCATAAGTTCCATGCCTCGCCACGGGCAAACCGTTCGAGATATCAAAAATCCCCTCGCAATTTTTCATCCTCAATGTCTTGAGATCATGTTCACCGAGTTTCGTGGCGAACGGGTTGAAAACCTCAGAGGAGTATTTCAAATTCCAGAGCATGCTTTTTTTAAACAGCCCTGAATAGCTGACTTCCTGTTGGGCGGAGCCTATGACATAAAGTGACAGACAGCCTATGACATAAAGTGATAAATAGACAGATACAAAGTTACAACAGCCAGACAGAATGAGGAAAAGAGTGAAGATAGAAGATAGAAGAAGTTGTGTAGATGTTGGGACTGATGTCATAAACACTATATGGAATGCAAAAACTTAAAAGCTCAATATCACTAAATTCCTCAGAATGCAGATAGAGCCTTATAATTCCAATGTGATAAAATGTCCACAAAGGGACTGAAGAGAAACAGAAACTAATCCTGCTTCTATAGTCGCTCTTCGCCTGTGGAAAGAAAAAGACAAGCGAAAACAAAATCTTGAGAATCGGTCAGAGAAAGCTACTGTATGAACTATTCATGGTAAAGTGAGCTCTTCAAAAGTTTGGCACGTTTGAAGACGGGTGATAAGAGAAAAGACAGGCCATCCTCAAAAGCACAAAAAATTAAATATGTATGTAGATCGATCCATCCGGCTCAAACACAGAAGAGTTTGCACTTTTCCTAAAAGAGATTAGTCTCCAACACACACACACACAAAGAAAAACCAGAGAAAAACCTGTAAGAGAAAGACAGACAAAAAATGATGGAGACATTAAAGGCCTCAAGTCAAATTATGTTTCTTTACTATATGGTTATCAAACAAAGCTTAAACCAATTTAAAAAAACAGTCTGGAAATACATTCAGCACAGCTGCAACATACTTTGGATGGAAGTAGAGTGTTCAAGCGACCTCTAAATCAGTACTCTTGGAAATTATAACACCTCCCATGATATATCTCTACTTCTGTATACAGAAACCCATTAAGAGCGATGCTAATGTCATATAAATGTGCATGTCAGCCAAAAACAAAAACAAAAAAAACAATGGTTTTGTCTTTCATTCCCTCCAGAACACCAGCACTCTGCCGTCTTGTATATTTCTTGTTTCTTTCCCCCTGCTCCACTGTGCAGTTGCCCTGGAGGGAATGTGAATAATTCTGTTGCGGTACTGGTCCTGGCAAGTCGTGGTTGCTAGCGGCTCCTCTAATTCAATCACACGGCTCGGTCTGATCAATGGGGAATGTGCAGTATTCCGGAAAACCCAACCACACATTGGATCATGTGGGGATCCACTCCAATGGCTTTTTCTTCTCTAATTAACCCAGACATGACAGCCAACAGCTGTAACTGTATGTTTGCGTGCCTCTAAGCGATAGCAACTCAAAGATCGAAATATGTCTAGACATACAGTACCTTGCTAATGTGTGCGGAGGTGAAAAATTTAGAACACAATACTACCATACTATTTCTGGACTATGAATTATGAATTATATGCTCTGTATTAGGGATGCAATATTCTAAACTGTAATAACATGCCAAAATTTTACAGTATTGTTTTTTAACTGTACAAAAAGCCTTAATGAGCATAAGAGACTTCTTTTAAACATTTATTGGCCCCAAACTTGTACATTATGAAATAATATTTACTTAATATGTATTTAATTTGTTTTTCAGTCAAGTTTCTAATACATGATAGTTTTACTTGCAAAGCAAAACTGTGTAAGATAATAAGACTTATTTTCAGAGAATATACATACATAGTTCATGTTATTAAACAACAGGAAGTAGTATACAATGTATACTTCATTCTAAAAGTATAGTAGCCAATTTTCTTGCCGTTAAGTAGGAAAGAGAAAAAGCATTCCTCATTGTTGACTTGTTTTAGTTTAATAAAGCATTTCCTTCACTCTCCATGTATCCATTTTTCTGCATTTCCTTAGCTAGCTATATAAATTAAGGTTTTTTGGCCACCTGAGTGTATCACTGAGCACCATTTGAAGTGAATATTAGGTAGATCACATGCACAAACAGACCACAGAAAGACAAATAGCTCCCACCAGTTGTCATAACAGCAGCCACAACAAATCAGACCTGCATCTATACTAGTGAGGACAGTTTCTGTTCCCCAGATTCCCAGTACAGCGAAGTCACATCCACTGCTTCCTTATTTTTATAAATATGGGAAACGTTTCCTTTAAGCATGAAACTCCCTGGGGTAATCAAGGCCGATCAGGGCTCTGTGTGAGCAGCAAGGCCCATGGCGAAGCTCAGTTTCGTGGGAGAATCTGGCTGTGTGTCTCTGCTTGTTACGGAGACAGATTACAGCGCACTCAGCTTCATCAACACAGCACGGTCCTGATGCTAACTACACTCTTGACTTAGCATGGAGCCCAAACCCCAGAAACTGGTTTCAGCCGACTTTAGAGCTGAATGGCTCGAACTTTTTTTTGTTAACTTTTTTTATTTTTATTCATTTAAAGCTCCTGTGGAGGTATCTGAGCTAGGAAAAGTGAGAGACAGCAGGCAATGTGATGAGTATTTGGGACTTAATTAAATATAGTGCTTTGAATTAAAGAAATAAATTTTTTCAATTTGAAAATAATCTCACAATACAAAGACACTGTCAGGTTATTTGTTGGATCTATAATGCAGCAGTGTCATGACATAAGAAACAAATGCGTCTGTGATGCAACATTTAATTTACACAAATCCAAAGTCAGTTCACCTAAAACTGACTTGAACAAACTCAGACGCTATCACTAAAAATTTTCGATTTACCTTTATTTAAATACTAAATTGTGCTAAAACAGCTGGTTTTATGAATAGCCAATGTCTTAAAACATAACTTTAACACTATTGAAGCAGTAGAGCCAGTATTGTAAAATCAGAAAAGGTTAACACCAAGAATGATAGGTACACATTTCGATAACCAATAATACAGTATATAGATAACAATAATATACAGTTTTTAAGCAATTCATCACACTAACGATAATAATATTTTATTTTAAGCTGCAGTTATTTTTGTCATTAGATTCTAACTATTTGAACGGTTATTAAATCTTTATAGTTATAGTTGTCATTATAAGTCTTTGTCTGAATGGCCTTCTACTCCAACAACCTGTATCCAGGACTGTATCCAGGACTCGAATTGAGGGGGGATGCATTCAATGAAAGAAAAAAATACCAACGTATCAGTTTTTATGCTTTTATATCCATTGCACAAGCAAAGTACTTTTCTGAATATCAGCACATAAATAGGCTAATAATATAGGGGGACCATATGAGCCATTTTCCCAGGATGCATCCTATGGTCACCCTATAATAATATTATACAACAGTGTAGAGCAATGCGGTGTTTAATTCTTTGAATTAATTTTTTTTTGAATGAATCATGTGGGCCATTGATTGAACGGTCCATTCACTTTTCTAATTGAATCAGCCATTTTGAACTAATCATTTGATTTGATTGATTCAATAAATTATTTATTAAAACAAGGATTTGGTGCCACCAATGGCCGGTTTTATTGACATTTTTATTTACCCATGACAGTCCTAAGACAAGGTGCCAGCACAAGAACAAATACAAAAAGCACAAAAAGCAAAATATCACACCATCCCCCCTGATTTTTTTTCTCTCACAATTCGACCACTGCCTGTATCTAAGGTCTTTGCTTGCATCAGACAATATGAAATCCGAGGATAATGAGAATGAGTCAATGTGTTAGAGACTATGCTTTAGGAGAAAAAAAGTGTTCATAGGGTGAATATGAAATATATATTCACAAATTTGCCATTTGAAATATAATTCACACTGAAAATGGCTGTCAGACACACACACACACACACACACACAATAGTGTGAAAAAAAAAAAAAAAACTCCCTTTGCTCACATGTGTCAACAGAGCCCTCAGGGTCAAAAATCTGAAATGAAAAAGATTAGGAATCCATTTCTGTAAAAATACAAACATGAACACACAAAAAAGCCCATGTCAAGAATTCTGATGGCCTTTCAAAATCTGAAAAATGGGGTGAAGCCTCATAGGAGAAAGGAGCCAGTGTGGATGCCATTAATGTCAGTCACAGTCTGTGACACACATTGCCCTATTGTTTCTCACTTCATCCTGTTCTTACATCTGTGTTTCCACCAAAGCGACATGAATTTAAACAGCAGCATAAGTGGACACAGAATCAACGAGAAGTTCAAACGAGGAGAGAGAAGGTCAACAAGAGATGGGAACTTCAGAGAATAGCATGGGGGGTTGGGCCATTTAAATCCATCAGGATCAATAAATGTCTGGCTCAAGGGCACAGCACTGGACCCTCCCAGCTTCAGTGGCCCGTATTAAAGACTGTTAGAGGGTATGGATGGTTGGTCTTGTTAAAGACAGTAGTGCATGTGTCATTGGTAGCGCTACTGATGTGTAGACTATCAATACCTCATAAAACTCTCTCTACAAGGGCACAGCAACAGCAACACAAACACAAGCTCTGCTCCACAATCTAGTGAGCTGCCCACCTCAAAAGCATTTTACAACTCGATTGGGGAAAAACCGTGCCTATACTGACATTTTTGCAATATTAAAAAAATTTACCTACACATACAATTCTTTGCAGTTTCCATATGAAATGAACATTAAAACACCAAAACCCTTTCACGCAAGAAGTATTTAGAGAAGCAGATATAATGTTAGCAAAGAATATAGTATGGTTCCTTGCTCAATGTCCACTTTTACCATAGTGCATGATTTGAAAATGACGTTTGTATCACATAACTTGCTCCAGATGTATGGTTTTTCAGACATAGCAAACTTGCTTGGTAGCACACTTGGTAGAGCAATACACTCAGGTAGGGTACTGTGAAACAAGAGTTATGATAAAAGAGCTCAAAGACATGTAGAAGCAAGCTAAAATTGTATGAGTGTTCCATCAAATGTGCTTCTATCTCAGTTTGGTTTAGTGTACATGGTATGTTATGTTCTAACACAGTAGAGTCCTATAAGAGCCACTGTAGAGCTGCAATATATACAGCAACCACCGTAATAAAACATTGCCAGATTCATCTCTTTTTTAAAACTGGACTATTAAGAGCTGGCAAATGTGCAAAAAGCAAGTATAATTTAGCAGAAATATTACCATAGGCACGTTTCCAATAAGCCTAGGTTTGAATTTTAAGATATTATTTTCCGTAGTCAAACAATAACGTATGAATCTAAATTTCTCAATATTCATTATCTGCAGAAGCTCTCAATTCTCATTCACATGGCTGTATACTGAAACATAATCACAGACAGATCACAAATGCAATATGTCAAACCTGGCATGATGCATTTATACTTCAGGATGAGTAAATGTTGATAGATTTTTCTTTTGTTCTTTTTTGAGTACATTTTTTTAATATTGTTTTAGTAGTCACATTGAATAATTTTAGACACAATCCCAACAAGTTTGTTCTGAGCCTTTTTGGGTTTAAAGGTTCACTATATATTTATACGCAGGCATACTGTATAAACACACACGAGCAATGCAGTGCTGTCTTGGTGATAGACATTTTTTACTCATAGATGTTGAAGGACGGCTTTAAAAACACACTCTGAACCATGTCTCTAAAGTCTTTGCCAATAATAAATTCTCTTGCATACGCAAAGAAACACAGATGTCAGTGCAGTGATCGGTCGAGGGCCGTCGACGCCTGCAGACACTCTGAAATCCCATCAAGGGCAAAGGCATTACACACTACACGTTATGGCAGTGACACATTCACTGTGTTCATAAAAAGATGGATTTCCAGAGAAATGCCATTTACATTAGCTTCCATTTTCCCTCTCTCAGCCTAAACTGTGCTCACGATGTTTAATTTGGCTCATAAAGAGGAGCCTGGAGCGTGTGTCACACTGAGTTCTGTGGAGAAGACCATGAGATAAGGGCTTTTTCCTTTTTTTTTTTTTTTACAATAAAAAGTGGGAAAAAGAGCTTGCTTCAGCTGAAGTGGAGTTGAAATTGAGCTGTGATTACTATTGCTGACTGAAGCCTGAGGCTAAAGATATTAGCTTTGCTCTAAATTCTCTCTGGTGCTCATTGCGGACTTTTCCCCTCCAAAAAGTACCAGTAAGGTCAACTTTGTTTCAGTCTTCGGATTTGAGCAGAGTTGGCTATGGCATCAATTAACAAGCTCATTAGATGTCTAATATTAATTATCATTATTATGTGCCTTTAATGAAAGATGTCGTGGGGGAGGCATGTCCTGCAAACATTTACCATGTGTGAATTTTAAATGGCGACAGATATTATGGCAACAATGAACAAAAACTGCCACAAGAGGATTTGACAAGTTTGCTGTTGCATGGTTTGAACATTATCAATGTGTACTTGGAACATAACAGGAATGAAAAGTGCTGTTGTAGTTATTTTTTCTTTTCTTTTTTACATGGGCAGAACTGTGTGAGCTTCTCACGTAAAGCACATAGACGACTTAATTTCATTATATACATCAATACTGGGTAAACAGTAATTTCTTCTGCATAAAAATTAAACTATATATTTACTAGGCATGCACTAATATGAGTGTTTAAACAACTGCTAAAAACTTTAAGAAACAAAATCCATCATTTGTTTCTTAAAAACATGCAGCTTTTCACTTGACAAAATGTAAATTGATGAACTGAAGTCGTGTGGATTACTTGTGGATTTTTGGAATGTTTTTATCAGTTGTTTGGACTTTCATTCTGACGGCACCCATTCACTGCAGAGGATCCATCAATGAGCAAGTTATGTAATGCTAAATTTCTTCAAATCTGTATCTTGGATAGTCTGATGGTGAGTGCATTTTCAGCTAACGTTCATTTTTGGGTGAAATTTACCTTTAGGCATCATAACATATTGTACATTATGACATTTTTTTTTATTCATTTTCAGATTCATCTGGGATAGAGCTGCTATTAAATGATTAGTGCTTTTAAAGAATATCTTCACCTTTGCTGTAATCTAATGCTCACTTAATCAAAATGCAAATGTAAAAATATAGGGGAAATGAGCATGAACAATGAAACATTCAAAAATATACATTACCTCTAATATCAGCTGAGAAATTATATGGTACTGATATATTGTGCATCCTTAATATTTACCGTCAGCATTACTTAAACTGCATTTTTATACTACACCCAATGAATTCTGGGATTCCATTTTCCAGTTGGTGTTTTAATGTAACATTTTAATGTAATTTAAGGCCTAAATTAAACATTTTAATAAAAGATCAATAACAGTTTGGGCCATGTTTACCTCATGCCTCGGGTGGAGCGTTTGTTGTAGTTCTGCAGCAGCTGAGGCAGTCCCAGCATGGCTTCAAACATCACAGCCAAAGAGCCCAAGGCCTCCACAAATAGGACCCAGTCCAGAAAGAGGAACGTTATGAAAGCACACAGCAGCGTGAAAGCAAAGCAGAATATCAAATAGTCCCCAAAAGAACTCCAGCTCCAGAAATACAGAAGGTCCAAATCTGTAGGAGAGACAAAGAAAGAAAGAGAAAAAAAGTATCTTAAAATGTCACAATGCTCAACACCTCACACAAACTCCCTCATGCTATATGAAAAGTCAAATGAGCTTTGAAACCTGTGTGCCTCTTTCTTCAAATCTCCATTATATAAAGAAACTCATTTATGACAACTCAACTTTTAATTTTCCTAAGAGCCGTGAAATAAATGACCAGGCTCTCCAGGGGAACACAGACAAACATTCTGCAGTGAGGATTAAGCACTAGCATAAAATAAAGACAAAACCTTGACTGTTCTCTAGTCAGCAGAAAAGAAACCACACACACACACACACACACACAGATATATATATAACTTTGTATAAAATATGTACAGAAATTATACAGAGATTCCAGCACAAATTAACTAAGAAATAAACATTACAAAAATAGAAATCATTACAATAATTTGGTAACACTTGAAGCCTTTCTATATAAAGCATTATATATATATTCATAATGTACACTGTAATGAATGATGTCTTTTCATATCTATGTATAACCTAATTATAAATAATTAATTAAAAAGCATTATAAGATTAGCAGATTCCATGTTACATCTGAAATTAGTTGTTTGCAATGTTTTAATTTTGTTGCAAGGTGTTTGAAATGCATTATACTTTCTAAAATAGGAACAATGAATACATAAGTAACATATCGTATTTTAACTTAGAAAGCATTAAAAAGGTGTTATATAAAAGTGCATCAAGTAACCTAAATTTTTCTTATACGAATGTGAAAGTGATAATTGTATTTTTTTTTTATCAAATAAAAAGTTAATAAGATGAATTAGTACATTTTTCTAAGTAGTGATAATCTCTAATTAATGTAAAAATGGAAATGTTATTCAAATTAGCAGCAAATGTGGGATGTGTTTTGTCCTTTCTCTTAAGAATCAATAAGGAGGAAAACAAATAAGACACAAGATAGTAAAGATAGCTTTTGCATCACATTGGTAATTTATACATTAGTGATCATGCACCATGTAAGACATCCTGACATGATCAACGAGTACCCGTGTCTCCCCCAAACTGATGGCACAGGATCCTGAAATGAGCTGACATCAGCTCCAGAGAACTGATAGCTAAATAATAGCCCTATTTGTTACAGCTCTGACTGGAGTGTCATGTTCAGCAGCAGAGAGCCCACACACCACACGCTGTCATTTAGTAGGTTGTATCTCCTGATTACTTGCATGCGGCTACCTGTAGTGTGGCTGCCGCGCCATCCGCTGTCTGAAAACATTTGCATGACTGTGTGGTAAAGCAAGGGGTGAGATGTCCGGATGTGTGTTTGTGTGATTAATGCACCGTATATTATCTGAAAACTCACAGCTTGAAATTAGAGAACAGATAGGATCAGTAATTAAAATGCCTCATTAATCACTTCACAAAATTAGCCATCAATTAAGGAATTCTTGCACTAAATATATAATTATTTAAAGTTTTTCTGTGCATATTTGTGGTAAACAGATCGGTCATGTTTTTCATAAAAGACAGTATTTTATTTGAATCACATCAGCAAAGATCAGATGAACGTTATATTTGTCAACCAACACAAAAAAAAAAAAAAGAAAAAATATCCACTAAAATATTCATAAGTACAACTGTTTTAAACAGAATTATAAGAAGTGTTTCATCAAATCAGCTTAATTTCAGAATTAATTTCAGAAGGATCATGTGACACTGGAGTAATGGTTGCTGAAAATTTAGCTTTGGCATCACAGGAACAAATTACATTTTAAAATATATTCAAATAGAAACCACATTTACTAATAATGATAAACTAATAATATTTCACAATATTACAGGACTACAAGCTCCTTGCATGGATCAAAGCAGTTGCTTTCTGGTTAGCAGCTCTAAAAATGAAGCACTACTATGTAAATTCAGATATCCACAAATTAAGCACAAATGCAGTACTATCATTTGGTGCACAAGACCAACACTGATGCTTCATTTATAAAAAGTAGCATTAAAGAGCCACACAGATGGGAAATCAAAAATTACCTGTATTACAGTGTATGATGTAGCTGTCCATCAGTGTAAACAATGTGCAAAGTAATTAAACCAAAAAGTACACAATTTATAAAGTTATTGGCTTCTAAAGTAAGGAGTCGACTCTGAATTGCTGAAACGAGTCATTATAGATTTCAAATCTTTTGCCCATCTCTATGTACGTCACTAGGAACACTTTGCATAATAAACTCCGCCTACCGTCTTGGGAGAAACGGAACTCTGACCTGCCCCACCCCCCACACAGATGCTCTGGTTGGTGTGATAGCATCATCTCGAGGAGACAGTAGGTTTTTAATTGTAAAGGCAAGTTTGTTTTATTTTCACTGCCAAAGAATGAAGATCAGAAGAACCAATGGCTAAAATTCATTTTTACCACAATAACAGAGCAGTACAACAAATCCCTTTTGTTGTGTTCACAACATTTCACAGATGACTGTTTTTCTAATCTCGGTGAGTACAGCAGGATTTTCAAAGCGCTTGGCAATAAAAGAGGGTTCATTACCAACTTTATTTAGACCAACAAGCATCTCCGAATCACAACTCGAAGTATGATTATGAAGTTATGTGTTTGTTTTCTCCCGAGCGTCTTATCAGTATGTGCGCTGTCTGCAGCCTTTGTCTGCGCTGATCTTCATTTACAAACACGTCATTAAAATGAAGTGTAACAAGTACTGCCAACAGATATTCAGTGATAAAGTAATCCATATGAAAACAACGCGATGTCCGGTTTTCACGTCTCCCTTCTTATGTGACCACGCCCCCGCGCTGAACGCGCTATTCAGATTCAAACTGAAGCGCGCGGCTTGAATACGCACACACAGAAGAAAAAGCAGCGAGACTGTTCAAGTTTTTTATTTTACTGTTTGCTTCGCGATGAGAGGAATAAGACATAATTCACCCCAAAAAGATGCTAAGACATTGTTTACCATGAAATTGTGTGTGGAACAACCAATCAAAACTGACTATGTTAGTTGACCAATCAGAACACAGTATGCTACCGAAAGGTGGGGTTTAAGGAAACTGAATCTTTTGAACAGCTTCGCGCGAACCGTTTGGGGATCTCTGAGAATTGAGGTAATTTTAAAATGATATTTTGACAAAATTACATTACAATGTTTTTTAACCTTGGATGGATTTAAACCTAATGTACAGGACTTATAAACAGTGATAGGAAGCTTAGAATTTTCATCTTACTGGCTCTTTAAATAAAAAGCTCTAACAATTTCATTATTCATCTGTGTGCAGAACTATATTAAAAGATACTCCGTTAATTAATTCCTTACCTTAATAACATATTGTTAAGTATTAAAATTCACCATGTAGGTCATCCCACACTGTAAATGAAACCTCAGATCATATGGGTTGTTCCTGAGAGATGTGTTATTACCTTTCTAAAGGAATGAACTGACAGACAATACAACAGGCCAAACGAATCCAGCAGACTCACATTGAACGAGTCATCCAAACCATAATTTAGGACAAGATCATCATGGGCTTTTTTGACCAGCAAACACCCAGAACACCCTAGTAACAGTTTATAAAATGCCATCATCCTTCATCCTGGCTGGTGAGAAAGCTATATCCTGTCATGCTCAGGACATCTTGTTCTCTACTAGTAGCATTCAGAATGGAACGGTCACACTTCAAAACAAAGATAAAGAGCACAGCCTTTTCTTCTTATATGTCCATGGATCAAACATTTCAATTAGTAACACACCACCTCAAAGTCTGAAGTGTGCCTTAACCTTTGTGTGTGTGTTGTGGCATTAATCTCTTGAAAAAAAAAAAAAAAAAAAAACCTCTGTAGTCTCAGCTCACATCAAGATCTCAGGCCAGTAACATAGATTTTAGCTTCCTACTGCTTCACGAGCCACTTCAATCTTAGCTAGAACAAAAAAGACTAGAGGAACCTTTAAAGAGAATGACAACTACTGTAATAAGGAGGCCCATCCAAATAAACCATCTCTTCCGCTTCTCTCACAGTCGCCCTATTCCCAAGGTTTACAGCCTGATGAGCCCTTTTCAAGTTCTGTTCATGCCTGGATGAAGCTCAAGGACCCTATGGCAGATGTTTGTCCAGGCTCTGTAATTTTTCTAGGCTATGTCCATTAGCTGCAAACTCAAAGCCATTCAAAGCCATGCTGAAGTTCTGCAGAATCCCATGAGTGTTTATTTATGCACAAATTTATTTTGCATGCATGATCATGCATTTTTATTTGCAGATGCAGATGTCTCTGGTATGATATGAATCCTTGATTATGTGCTGCCAACATGCAAGACGACGTGTGTGTGTGTGTGTGTGTGTATGTTCATAATAGATATCTATGTGTGTATATGTATGTATATGTATGTGTGTACATACTAAGGATGTATGATATGTGGGCTGTTGCAGACACCGCATCATATTCCATTTTAGCTTACAAGCCAATTACAAGCCAATATTTAATTTTAATGTTTGGTTTTCATTTTTAATACATAAAAAGAGCAGCTTATCTTGATCAGCCAGAATTTTAATATTGATGCATCCAAAATCAAAAATGATTGGCCCTCCCTAGAATGGACAAAATTAAATTGTCACTTTTTGGGACATAATCATATTTAAAAGAGGAAAAATAAATAAATAATAACTCAATTAATAATCATGAGCCAAATCTTTCCCTGCAGAGTTTAAGAGCTGAGCCGTACCATAAAGAAAACTTCCCGAAGTGTGAAAATGTGATCACTGACAATAAAAAATATGATATATATGATATATGATATAAATAGATTAACATTTGTTGCAATAATACTTCAGGTCTATTTAGTAAACCTAAAAAAAAATTATTGAGGAAAGTTTCATTTTAAATGGAATCTCCTATTTGTGTCAATTAGGCATTTAGGACTGTATCATACTTTTGACGATACGATTTTTTATTTTGCTGGGAAGGATCGTTCCTATGTCTCTGCCAATGTGCGGATGCTATCTTTGGTGGCTGCAGCAGGCTTCTGGGTTTTGAGAACACTAAAATTAAAGGCATGCTGAAGAACAGATGTCCAGGACTGCTGAAGCTGGTAACATGTGCAAAAATAGCCATGTTTAGTTCACACATACACTTTGGTTTATCAATAATCCACAGAAGCCTTAACACCGCCTCCTCTTTTGAATATTCAGTACATTTCTATTTTCTTTTTGACTGACATAACAACTGCTTAAACCTGATGCACTTCATGAATATTTATACAATTTGGTGATACTACTTTGTATTGATGATTAGTATTCACATGTTCTTTATATTTTCGGTCAAGTGTGACGGTTCTATTTATATTAAGCTGTTCTTTCTCTCTTATACAGACAGTTTATCCATGATAAGCAGTATGAGTCCTAATGAACCTTCTCATTTGGTGTCTTTTTGACTGACAAAACTACTTAAGTTGATTTACTCACTGAATATTCATGAAATACAGTGACACACACACATACTTTGCAATGGATTTCATGCATGCATACCCATAGCTTGCAGTTATTTCCTGCCAAGTGTGACCAGTCTATCTACTTTAACATCCTTTTAGAGCTCAGTGAATATTAATTAGCAACCTTGTAGGTTAATTAGTGAAGCAGTTCCTCAAGAAAAAGTGTCGTATATGTGAAATGTTTTGGTGGGAATATGAGGAAGCATCTGGAACAGGCACAGAGCAAGTCCAACTCCGAATGCCCCAACCTGAACGTCTCCACAGCCTACAGGTAACCTTGGTGAGCTCTGATAGCCCTGATGCAACTTTACAGCAACACATCGTGAAATAATAAGAAGGTGGTTGTGAAAACTATGATAGTGTGATGGGACACCTCAAGGCTTGCCCTTGGCTGGCTAGCATTTTGTGTTGGAAATAGGTGATCGATTGAGATCCTGCTTAAATAGAGACTTTAAATTAGATGAGAAGATATAATTAAGTAGGGGATTAGGAAGGGTAATTAAGCAGTTGACCCCAAGGGAAGCGACTAGAACAGCATGTGCTGAGAAAACAACTTAACATCTAGAGGTCGAACATCTGTGTCACAATGTGGGGAGATGTTACTAGGGGTTTGACTGCCTGACAATACAAAAGTCAAATGATTCATTTAACCTTAGTAAGTCACGGCACTGCAGCGTGACCTTCTGTGATCCATGATGGTCGATGTGCTTCTTTCACAAAGCATCCTTAGGCCATAGAGGGTGGTGATTCAGGAAGATTGACTTCTTCAGACAAACATCACCCATAACCTTCAGTATGGCAACTCTATCACAAAAGCCAACAAAACTACACTGTAGAAAATTATTTTGATTCTAACAGTAAAAGACTGTAAAAATGCTACAGTAAAAAAAATATGTTGGTTTATTAACATTACATCAGTTTATGAAATTTTATTTTATTGTGAATTTAAGTTTGTAAAACCTAACATGTTGCTACCATATTTTTTATGATGAAGTTCTGGCAACCACAGCTGCTGGTATTTTACTATAAATGTCACAGATTGTTTTTACAGTGTAGAATATACAGCACTCGCAGCAAAGCAAAATGATTATTGGTTGGCATCAGTGATGCTGGAAAATGTTTTGAAATAGAAGATAAATAGAACTAGAAATAGAAAATAGAAATAGAACAGCTATGTTTAAGCTGATTGTGACATCATCAAGGAAAAAAAATCCAAAAGAAAACCAGATAATGTCCGGAAATAAAATTACCAGTACATTTCCTTCAACCACAAAACATCAAACAATGCAATGCTTATTTCAAAATACAGGTAAAACACCTGTAAAAAATCAATACAGAAAATTACTTAATAACACAGTATGGTAGAGTGTTACAATGCTGAGTTTTTTTTTTTTTATTATTATTGTTTTGATATTCATACACAAAGAGGAGGGAAAAAATGTATGAATAAATAAATAAATAAAAACCCAGAAAAACCACCAATGGATACAGTAAGTAGAATAATTATGGATATAATAACACAAGTAAATCAATAGCACAAAAAATAATAATAAAAAGAGAAATCCAGTTTCAACTATGGTCAGATTTTTTTTACGTTTTGGAAAGTTTAGCCATGCTATTGAGTATTTTACGATTGTAGCTCTGTGTAGCTGTTTTTCTTTTGGAATCTCTTACTATCAGTCTCTGTTGTTTAAACTGCTAAAATATGACTTAATTCTCACCATATGTCTGATATTATCCATCAAACGAATTTAACATTGTTCACTATTTCATCTAAACTGCTAGTGCAGCATGTTAGCATTCTGTTAGGATGTCATCAGTGCCTACCATTTCCTATCATTTCTTTTCTCTTTCAATCACAGTGTGTCATGGCTTCTTATCCTGTTATTGTCACTTGCACTGCTTCCCACATGTATAGTGTAGCCTTCTCTGTCAGTGGTAAGGGATTCACATGTGATAAATATAGGGAAATAGTTAGGCTGACATGCATCCAAACTTTAATTGAGGATAGTAAGAGCACCTTAGATACGGCTTTTGATTCTACTAACTGTTACTTCCCGCAGCAGGGTGGCTGGCTGACTGTGTGAGGTCTGCATAGTTGTCTGAAACAACACCGCTCTTCCATTACGATCAAAACGTTAAACAAGTTCTCCACTCTCTGTGATGCACCGCCTGAGAAATCTGATGAAAGTGACCTTGTTACTGGTGATTCTATTGTACAGTCTATTGTACAGAACGTGAAAATAGAGCCACCAGCCACCATAGTGTAATGTTTACCGGGTGCCAGAGTGCCTTGGCAAAAGTGCTGGCAAATGCTAAATGGAATTCAGTAATACTGTTATTCACGCCGACACTAATGATATTCGATGTCACCAGTCGGAGATCACAAAAAAAAAAACATTAGAGAGGTGTGTGAACTTGCAAGGACGATGACAGGCACTGTAATATGCTCTGGCCGCCTCCTTGCTTACTGTGGTGAAAAGATAAATAGCAGACTGTCATTACTTAATGGCTGGGTGTCTAAGTGATGCCCGCAGGATAACATACTATAGGTTTCATAGACAGTTGGATGAGTTTTTGGACAGATCTGACATGTTGAAAAGAGAGTCTTCATCCTTCTAGGGGTGGTGCCACTCTTCTCTGTAGAAATACGGCACACAGCCTTAGAGTTTGTGCTTGACTAACTGGGGCCCAGGTCAGGAAGCAGACGGACTGGCTAAACCAACCATCGGCTTGCTAACTTATTTCACAGAAGTCAGTTAATTCTCAGCACTCAGAGACACTTTCACCTAGATATCACACTATAGATACTGTGTGTGTTCCCCGAACCAGCAAATACAAAAACATTGATGCTCAACAATTAAAAAACATATATAATAAAGATAAACACATGATAAAACTTGGTTTAATGAAAATTAGATTAAAAAAAAAAGCACTTTTTGTAAATTATATGATCACAGATCACAAACTAGATGTGCTCTGTTTGACAGAAACAATGAGTCTACCTCCAAGATTACTGTTATAAACATGAACCACATCCAAAAGGTAAAGGGAGAGGTGTTGCTACAATTTATATCAATAGTTTTATTATTTCTAAGAGGTCTGGCTTCAAGTATAATTTTTTTAAAGAAATAGTACTTTATATAACAATCTAGTATAATAAGTGTTATTGATAAATTCCTTGTGATTTTTGTACAGGCTACTGTATACAGACCACCAGGGCCCCATACAGATTTTATCAGTGAATCTGTCTTAATTGATGGCAATTTAAATATCCATGTAGATGATGAAAAAGATGCTTTGAGGTCAGCATTAATAGACATTCTAAACTATATAGTGGTTAGACAACATTGTCATAATCATACTTTAGATTTAAAACTATCACATGGAATTTATGTAAATGCCGTTGAAAAACAAATCTTCCCAATTTGTCTAAATTCCTGAGCATATCCAAAAGCTCAGAAAAATTTGATGATGTAAAAGAAATGATTGACACTTTAGACATGGTCGTTCCTTTACGTTTAAAGAAGATTAAGGAAAACAGTCTGAAACTATGGTAAAATGACCACACTCCCACCCTAAAGAAAGCAGCCTAGAAAAATGGAGCGCAGCTGGAAGAAAACAACACAAGAGGTATTTCATATTGCATGGAGGGAAAGTACTTCTTCATTCAGAAAAGTGTTAAAAACCACTAGCTCTGCTTAATTTTAATCTCTTTTAGAAGAAAACAAACAAAACCCCCGGTATGTATTCAATACAGTGGCTAAACTAACAAAAAATAAAGCATCAGCAGGTGCAGACATTTCCCAACAGC
This sequence comes from Carassius auratus, assembly GCF_003368295.1. NCBI lineage: Eukaryota > Metazoa > Chordata > Actinopteri > Cypriniformes > Cyprinidae > Carassius > Carassius auratus. The sequence continues at coordinate 66,164 of NW_020527877.1, forward strand.
ATAGCAGAAATTACTTTATACACTACTTTACTTCCATGATAGATACTATTAGAGATAAAATTATAAAACCATGCAGCTGTCAGCTACAGTATTGCATCAGACAGTGCACTATAGATTACCTGAGGATAAATTCTCTGCTATAGGATAGGAAGAATGTTATTTTATATTAAATGTCTACTTATATAAGTACTTACAGATAGACAGACAATCAGACAGACTAGAAAAATTACAAATAGCACGTCATGACAAAAATGACTGCTGGCCTAATTAATATTCATGAGTGAATAGTGGGCTTTGTAAATACAAGTCTTGTTCAGAATTGAATTAAAAGGCTGTCAGTTGTACCATTAGACTTGGCATTGAAATTGAGTATTAAACAATCTTTTTGTTTTTATAATTATTGTAAAGAACATAACTTCATTTTTACATGTCCAATATGTAATGCCACCAATTTAACATTGAAAATGTATTATACCACATTAAAAGTACAAACCAGCTAAATGGAACTTTAGTTGTACACTGTTTTTAGATGAATCGTTATCAACAATATTTTTTAGTGTACTATAAATTCCTTATTAGGTTCACCAGATTTTTTAGCTATTAGGTCAGTCAGTGTAAACTGACGTATGGAAGAAGGCCTCACTGCCTCATCAGAGACCACATACACTAGGGATTATCGGTCATTTAAAGCATTTTATCTTCCTCTCAGCTGCTTGTTGATGGTGTGTACTGGTCGACATTTAAAGCCATTATTGAACAGACGAATATTTTTTTAGTCCATCTCTGCTTATCATACCTCTTCTCTGTACAGCTGCTTTGCTACTGATGGACATCCAGATCACCTTTACACCGGTGTGTGTGCGTGCATATGTCAGGATTATCCTACAAAACCTTAATCTTTCTCTGTGATAAATTTAAGTGGCCATAAAATGAGAGGGGAAAAAGAGAGTTAAGAGGGTAAAAGCATTTTCTCAGACTGTGGCCTGAATGACTATATTCTGTTTGAGTTCACCAGTCATGCTCGACCATTCTCTAACGTCAGGCAATGACATCAAGATAGCTTTAACAAGGCAATTTTTCACATCCACCTGTGCATTCCTTGTCGGCCATCAGCCGATCATAAGAACCAGATGAGTCATAAGAACCAGATGAGTCCTCTGCTCAATCTGACCTGCACTGCAGCCTGGAGACCAGAGAAGAACTGTCCCTCCCGACTGAGCCTGGTTTCTCCCAAGTTTTTTTTTTCCATTTCTGTCACCGATGGAGCTTTTGTCTCCAACTAAGCGCGCCAAAAGTGACAATGGTCTTTTGGCTTGCTTAATTGGAGACACAATTTCAGGAAACATTGTTGACTTGACTTCACAGACACTAATAGAAGAGAACTGAACTAAGCTGGATGATGACATCACTGAATCAACAATTAACTGATTTTAACTGTTAAACTGACTGTTTATTTATTGTCCTTTTGCATTATCAGCACATATTTTACTAATCCTATTTATCACTGTAAAGCAGTATGTAGTTTTACTCTAATTCGTAGGTCACATTGAACTCAACCAGTCAACCAATAAGGGGGCCACAGTTCACTACATGGGATGTGTGAGATCATTGAAAAGCAATTAAGTAACTCTAAACTCCAGCGTCCACACTACCACATCAATGTCAAGTGATGAACACTCTACTATATGATGAAATCTTACCCTCACTGCTTTCCTCTCGGCCTGTCAGTGATTACCCGAGCAAAAACACACCGGACTGTCTGGATTTCTTTAGGGATTCTGGAGTTACAAGGCAGCATTAGGCATGCAGGAGAAGGAGAGAAAGGCTAGATGAGAGAGAAAGAGAGGAGAGCACTAAAAGCAACTCTGATACAGGTTACATAAGACTACGCAAGACACTGACAGTGAGTCAAGGACACAGCATAAAGAACACACACACACACACACACACACACACACACACACACACACACACACACACACACACACAGAGACTCTGCAGGTGGGATTCCCCAAACAATGAGGCTGAGTCAGTGCAAGATTTACCTGCTATGACAATGCAGCCGTTTGTGCCGCACCATGACTGCATAAAGACTGCAGAGATCCAGGATGTGCTGCACAATTTAGTCAATGACATAATTCACAGTGAAAGGGAAGGGTGTGAAACTCATGCTAATGAGAAAGGGGAAAAAAGTGCAATCAGGACAAAAACGGACAAAGTACAAATGAGAGTGGGTGAGAAGAGAGATTAGAAACTCATTTCAAAGTCAGAAAAGAACAATTCATCAACAACTAAAGCAGGATGTGGGATTATTATGTTGCAAGGTGAATCTGTCATTTCATCAACGCGTAGTTCTTCAAACATACTTTGTTTTTCTCTTCAAAGGAGTTTATTTTTTATTTTTTCTGTTATATGAAGGTCACATTAAAACTGTCTTGGACACTTTTTAATATGAAATTCAACATTTATTTTGATAATTGATTTTTTATGCTTCCATCATTTAATACAGCAAGATTAAATCATGTAATTATTTCCTATACACTGTCATAAAAATAATAATAATAATAATAACAATAATAATCATTATATATATATATATATATATATATATATATATATATATATATATATATATATATATATATATATATATATATTTAAAGATAAATTAATTTTGACACAAATAGTTTCAAAATAATAAATAATTTGTTCCTCAGTTGTGGCATAATTTCACCATGACCAACAATTCTGCTCTCAGTAATTATCTGGCCTTGTTTATCATGGAGACAATGTCAGTAAAGAGCATGAAATATGAGACAAGTGAAAAGAAAACTGAGAAAAATTAAGTTTTGAACAGCATATTCTCTGTAAATTGACCAAATTATGAAAAAGTGTGAATCATATTATGATTTTCATATTTAGAATACAAAAGCGATATGAAAGTAGCACTGGCATTTGCCAGGGACAACAGCGATATACATCTTAGCAGTCATTAGTCAGAAATATCTGACCGCTCAATGCCATAGCTCAAATATTCAAGAGAGCTGTGTAATAAAAAGCAGGATGTATAGCCACAGGACTTGAATGAATTATTTAGTTTGAGCGTCTCTTATACTGCGTTACTCCCTGAATGAATTTGCAGTGTGGTGCAGTGCACTATACTGACTATCAGCTATTTGCCACAGCAGACACAGAAAGAAATGGACAGGAGAGAACTATAGAGCCATGTGAAACACACACAGACACATAACCATACACACATTTGCACTTTATGGGCTGTTGCACTTGTAAGCAAATGCATTTCATCAAATCCCCTCTTGCTTTCCGTCTGTCATTCATATTTAATGTTGATGCTTTACTGTCCTCTTCATCTTACCGTCTCACCACAGGGGTCAAGAGGGTTAAAGTTCATTATTTACAATTTAACTTGATGCTCATGCCTCAGTGTATATTGGAGGACTTGAATGACATCTTCATGCCACAATCACGTAGAAAGCATTTTTCTTTAAATATGGGCACTTTTAAAATTTAAATTCACTTTTCACACTCTCACCAATTTATTTCTATAAGCAATGTCCAACAATAAATATACTATAAGTATAAGGCCGTACAAGTTCAACTTAAATTAAATTATAGAATATAAATAAATATTCCTAGAATTTATTTATATAAAGTTTTTATATAAAGATTGTTGTTTATTTGACTCTTTACTTAGATTATCATACTTTGAATTTCATACTTAAATGTACAAATTCATATTTTTATTTATTTTCCCAGGATCAGGATTGAAAATTCAACTGTCAACTATCAACTCTTCCTTAAATAAAAATCAAACAACAGTGTGTTAATTTGGATAGAAATATATCTTTGAGACATAAGATTCCCTTAAATAAAATAAAAGCAGCAGCACATAGATGTGGTTGATCTAGAACGGATATCTTCCATGTGAAATGGCTATGAGTCAAAACAAGAAGTGGGTCTGTAAACACCGGGAGATCCAGAAACAGCTTTCCACAAAAGCTCTCACAAACAAAAACATAATCAAAACTTTTTAGTAGACAAATAAAAGTTATCTATTTCTCAAGTAGCTCAGTGTAGCACAGAGCAGTGGGCACCTTTTATCTTCTACCTAATGAAATGGGTGGAATCTGTCTGCACGAGACTGATGGATGATACAGATCCGGTTTTAATGGGCCTTGAGAGAGAAAGCAAAGAAAATGAGAAAGAGAAAGCGAATGAGGAAATGAGAGAAACAGAAAAGCTGAGAGAGAGAGAGAGAGAGAGAGAGAGAGAGATAGATAGATAGAGAGAGAGAGAGAGAGAGAGAGAGAGAGAGAGAGAGATAAAGAACACGAGTCTGAGACAGAATGAGAGAGTGCAATCAAAGGAATGAGTCTGAGGTCACTGGAAAAAGCTAAAGGAAGAAGTAAAGAAAAGTGTGGACCATTAGAAGAAATATGCAGCTGCGCTAACCGTGAGGCAGAACCCAACTCCGGGGTCTGAGTGGGCATCGGAGAGCTGTATCTGATATCTTTTAATGAGGCAACAAGGGAACTGAACACCAGAAAGCACAGCATGATACGCATGGTCAGGCCAGAACAAAGCCCAAAAGAAACCCCCAGCTAACTATTGAGCATCTAATCTGCATTATACCAAGTTAAGATGAGGATTGTATAAATGTATATATTTTCTGAATACAGAAAAGGAATGTAAAACACTACAGGAAAAAAACAGCTTGGTTAACATAACAGTTATAAGGATAAAAAATAAAAATAAAATGTAAAAGTAAATTGAATAAACTGTTGAATAGAAATTAAATAAAATTGAAGACTAATTGAATAAAAATTAAATACCTTAAGTTAAATTAACTTGAATTTTGAAGGTGAAAATACTTAACATTCTAAGTATATACAACTTAACTGAGTTAAAGCAATAGGATAACTAAATAAATTAAGTAAGTACGAAAAAATATAGTTTATGCATCTAATCTATATACAAGTATCAGCAATTAAATATCAGCAATTAATGACAGGCAATGAATGATGAACTCTGATTCATCATATAGCTTCCTACTGTGCCACCTCTGTTATTTTGGTGGTTATCAGTACATTTTAAAATAAAAAAATGATTTATTATTGAAATAAGTTATATATAGGCACCAATATGCAATAAATACCAGAAACATTATCAGTTGATCATATACACTGAGTAAAGAGGGAGAATTTAGGAGTCATTGCATTGTCTATTATAAAGATACTTTCATGTGGCATACTACGTCATGTTTGTCCATAATGGTATCTCTAACTGTAAAATGTAAACTTGATTGTAGGTGTGAGCCCATGGGGAGTCAAATGAATCATGCAATGTAAATTCAAGTTATGAACGGTATTATGCATTACATGTAAACTAAAATAATGGGATCATCCTTTTATTCTGAATCTTGCATCAGAAATAACCAAGGCAGCAGTCCCTAAAATAATTAATGAGTGGAACAATCACTACAAAGAGAAAGCTAGAGGGGTGAATCTCATTAAAACATGTCCAGAGTCACATTTCACCCAAAAGGAAAAAAATATTTTTCATAAAGAATATATATATATTGTTTTTTTCATTGCAACATTATTTTAATGACATTTAAGCACAGGTTTTATGAGAAATTTACCCAGCTAGAGAAAAAAGTAGCGAATGATAGAGAAGGAGCCAAAGGTATTATGGAAATCAGATTTGGGAAAGAGCAGCAAAAGGGCAGCAGGAAAATGGAAGTGCGTAAAAGGAGAAATAGATTTAGACTCGCTGGAGAGCTCTCGAAAAGGCATCTTAAGAAGAGCTTAGAGAGCTTGACCCTCCGGTGCTGTTTCAAGCCCTAAAATACTCTCTCCTTACTGAGTCTTCACCTTGTTATGTGCCATTTGACTGTTCTGTCAGAGCTCAGTAAGGGTGAAGTGATTGAGGGATGGGGAGGTGACCCACCTGTCAGAATGCACTGCTGATTCAGTGAGAGAGAAGCCCCTGCTGAGACCAGACCCCAGAACTGAGGGCCAAAGATTATGAATTTATAAAAGCAGCTCACAAATATCCAGCAGACACAGCCACCGCCGCACACTAAAGAACCAAAGAGCTTTCCTGCACTAATGGATGAGCTGTACGAACTCCTGACTCAAAGTAAAGTGATGCAGATATGTGCAGAGTGAATGGGGAAAATGGCTATTTTAAAAATGTGGGTGGTGCAATGCATATAAAAGTGCAAGGATGGGGTTTCTAAGACATTGGTATTTGTATATATATATATATATATATATATATATATATATATATATATATACAGTACAGACCAAAAGTTTGGACACACCTTCTCATTCAAAGTGTTTTCTTTATTTTCATGACTATGAAAATTATATATTCACACTGAAGGCATCAAGGGCTATTTGACCAAGAAGGAGAGTGATGGGGTGCTGCGCCAGATGACCTGGCCTCCACAGTCACCAGACCTGAACCCAATCGAGATGGTTTAGGGGTGAGCTGGACCGCAGGCAGAAGGCAAAAGGGCCAACAAGTGCTAAGCATCTCTCGGAGAACTCCTTCAAGACTGTTGGAAGACCATTTCAGGTGACTACCTCTTGACGCTCATCAAGAGAAAGCCAAGAGTGTGCAAAGCAGTAATCAAAGCAAAAGGTGGCTACGTTGAAGAACCTTGAATATGACATATTTTCAGTTGTTTTACACTTTTTTGTTATGTATATAATTCCATATATAATTCTACATGTGTTAATTCATAGTTTTGATGCCTTCAGAGTGAATCTACAATTTTCATAGTCATGAAAATAAAGAAAACTCTTTGAATGAGAAGGTGTGTCCAAACTTATGGTCTGTACTGTATACAGGTCCTTCTCAAAAAATTTGCATATTGTGAAAAAGTTCATTATTTTTCATAATGTAATGATACAAATTAAATTTTCATATATTTTAGATTCATTGCACACCAACTGAAATATTTCAGGTCTTTTATTGTTTTAATACTGATGATTTTGGCATACAGCTCATGAAAACCCAAAATTCCTATCTCAAAAAATTAGCACATTTCATCCGACCAATAAAAGCTGCTGAGGTGTTATGTAGGCCCAGGATGCTTCGATAGTGGCCTTAAGCTCATCCAGAGTGTTGGGTCTTGCGTCTCTCAACTTTCTCTTCACAATATCCCACAGATTCTCTATGGGGTTCAGGTCAGGAGAGTTGGCAGGCCAATTGAGCACAGTAATACCATGGTCAGTAAACCATTTACCAGTGGTTTTGGCACTGTAAGCAGGTGCCAGGTCGTGCTGAAAAACGAAATCTTCATCTCCATAAAGCTTTTCAGCAGATGGAAGCATGAAGTGCTCCAAAATCTCTTGCAATGGCATGCAAAATTTGCTTTCATCCGAAAAAAGTACTTTTGACCACTGAGCAACAGTCCAGTGCTGCTTCTCTGTAGCCCATTTCCTGCACACGCCTGTGCACGGTGGCTCTGGATGTTTCTACCACTGCTTCCGCAGGTCCCCCAAGGTCTGGAATTGGTCCTTCTCCACAATCTTCCTCAGGGTCCGGTCACCTCTTCTCTTTGTGCAGCGTTTTTTGCCACACTTTTTCCTTCCCACAGACTTCCCACTGAGGTGCCTTGATACAGCACTCTGGGAACAGCTTATTCGTTCAGAAATGTATTTCTGTGTCTTACCCTTTAGCTTGAGGGTGTCAATGATGGCCTTCTGGACAGCAGTCAGGTCCCAGTCTTACCCATGATTGCGGTTTTGAGTAATGAACAAGGCTGGGAGTTTTTAAAAGCCTCAGGAATCTTTTGCAGGTGTTTAGAGTTAATTAGTTGATTCAGATGATTAGGTTAATAGCTCGTTTAGAGAACCTTTTCATGATATGCACATTTTTGGAGATAGGAATTTTGGGTTTTCATGAGCTGTATGCCAAAATCATCAGTATTAAAACAATAAAAGACCTGAAATATTTCAGTTGGTGTGCAATGAATCAAAAATATATGAAAGTTTAATTTTTATCATTACATTATGGAAAATAATGAACTTTTTCACAATATGCTAATTTTTTGAGAAGGACCTATATATATATATATATATATATATATATATATATATATATATATATATATATATATATTGTTATTGTTATACTTAAAACTTTTTGTGGAAACTGTACATTCAAACTCGAGAATAAAATAAATCCAGCTGTCTTATTGTGTTTCTCTAGAACAGTGGTTCCCAACCTTTTTCAACTCGCGGCCCACACGACCAAACACATATTGTTTGCGTGGCCCACTGCAAAAACAATTAACTGACCCTACTATTGTTGGTTTAATATTGTTGGCGCATTGCATTCTGATTGGTTCGGATAGCATACTGCGGGAGTTCAGGGCCGCGGAAAATCATGCTATAAAGCAATTTAGAAATCGCATATGCTCAAATCGTGATTTAATGACAATTTCTATTAATTGCATAGCCCTAGAATGAACTGGCAATGAACAGAAAATAACTCGGGGTGGCACCACTCAGCAAAACGGGAAAACCAGATCATGTCAGAGCTCGGCAGCGGGTAGACAGTCAGCGGAGCAAGCAGTCAGGAGGAAACACATTGACAGCCATCTATGTTGACAGCCATTTATGCATGTTTGAATTTGTTGTTCTGTAGCATATGCTGCAAAAATATAAATTGGTGGTTTATTCTTAAACCAATCAGCGAGCTTGAATAGTGGAAGCATATTTACAGTTTAATATATATTTTTGTTATTTAATTATATATATATGAAATGATGTTATTATGTTATGACTTAGACCTTTTTACATATATTAACAAGATTTTTTTTTTTTTATTGTAATTGGCGGTCCACCTGCAATACCACCTCGACCCACTAGGGGGCCGCGGACCACAGGTTGAAAACCACTGCTCTAGAAAATCCTAAGCCTTATTGTTTTTAAATGTAATAGCACATCTGCAATACTGTTTGAAATATCTTTTAAATCTGTAGTATAAACAATGCAGGACCTGTTACATGCCAAAGAGTCATGCCTGACTTAGCAAGAAGATGGAAATGTGCGCAGATTAATTCCTGCTGTATAATATTATCCATATTTCACATAAGCTGACATTTACACAACATTTACACAGGAGCCTGTATAAAAATATCAAAACATGTTCAGTCAGAGGGAAAGACAAGGCAGGGATCTATGATATATTCCATGTAGCCTTAATAATTCATGTACTGTAAGCATCTTTACAGCAGAAGTGTTAAGCCTTACAACTGTCAAATATTCACAAGACAGCGGGAGCTCCAGGTGGACTTTTCACATATTAATAAATCAGAACACTGCTGTAAAGCTTAAGTGTGCATGAACATACAAAGAAATTCTAACAAATAAATAATGGATACAGCTGAACTGTTGTATTAGCAACTAAATATTCGGCAGAACCATGTCACCTGGATGCACAAACTTATTCAATTACAATTTGACTTAATTGGAGACACACCAGGATGTTAATGAAATGAGTATCAGAGCTGAGATTCTAAGCAGCCACACTTGTTTGTTTATCACTTAAATTTGTTTCTCAACTAAGTTCATGTATATCCCATAAAAATATCACCCTCACACTACTAAATAGTTTTTGGGGCCCTGTACATTCAAACTCAAGTCATGATCCACATGTCTCCACAAGAGGGCTCTGCTGTTCCAGTTTTTAATGTCTCATTACTTTAATTTAACAAAAGGATCCTTTAAAAGTCAGGGATCCACTTTAACTTTGATTAAAACATCAGTAAATAAATAATAATTAAATAATCAATAACCCAAGACATACCTGTGGGCTAAATATTTACAGTTCAAAAGCTTGGGTCACTAAAAAATTATTTGAATTAATACTTTGATCAAGAAAAAAAAATATATATAAATTATAAATATAAATTTTAAATTACAATTATTAAATTGACTAAAAGTGAGATTAAATACATTTATAATCTTAAATATAATGTCAAATAAATGCAGGTAGCCTTCTGAACTTCTATTCATAAAAGATTCCAGAATAATGGTTTCAACAAAAAACATTAAGCAGGACAACAGTTTCCTAAGCACCAAATCAACATTAAAATGATTTCTAAAGGATCATGTGACACAAAAGACTCTAAAATATACGTTTGCAATCACAGGAATAAATTACATTTAAAAAAATATCAAAATTGAAATTTATTAGAACATTCTTTTAAATGGTAATTTTTTTGGTAAGGTTTTTACTGCATACTGCACATGCCTGGATAAGCATTAAATACTTCTTTCAAAAACAATAAAACACTGACCACAAACTTCTGAACAATAGTGTAAGATCCTAACTGCAGGATGAATGTAGTTTTATCATAATGACAGTAATAAAACGGCTAATTACTGTAAAGCAGCGACACAGTTTTGCTAAAAATATATGTAGATATACTCTGAAAAGGCCACAAGAAGGAAAAGTAAACTGAATGAAATCGAACTGACACAAACTCCAGGGCAAAGCACACTGGCATTCAAGCACACTCTAAAACAACAGATGAAACAGATATGGGACATTGGCTTCCTTAATTTGGTCTTCTAAAGGTCACACTGTAACACCTCTCTCAATGAGTCAATCCAAAATCATTCATAGCTCGCAGTGGAAAACAAGACTCAGGTTTACATGTGACATGATCTTACATATTCCCTATCACCGGCAATACAAAATGTGTGAGGGTACATCATACAGCACAGATACATAAGCACATAAGTTAATTGGTCACTTTGAGCATACACTTCAAAAATGTATGTAGCCTGTGTGTGCGTGCGTGTGTGTGTGTGTGTGTGTGTGTGTGTGTGTGTGTGTGTGTTTGTGTATAGGTGTGAAGGTGTGAACGTATGCAGGGACAGTTGGGCAGTAGGTCGCACATAGCCAACGGGATAGTCAGTGATTAAAGAGGGTCTCACATGATGTCTAACTTTGCTATTCTGGGTCCAGCACACACCCTTCCCTTCTGTCCCTGCTGCAACCGGACACCTTAACCGCCTTTCAGACAAAACACGCTGACGCACACTGTTCAGCACTGACACTACAGCTAGCAGACACACTAGGGGGAGCTGATACAAGAAAAAAAAATAATAATAATAAATAAAATTTGAAAATTGTGTTAAAATCCACATGTTAGTGTTCCATCAGAAAACACACTTTACAGAAATTAACTTAAAGCAAATCCCTTTCTCCAACTTACAAGATTGAAGTTAAAGTAACATTTATTTAAAAAATAATAATAAAAAACATTAATTAATAAATAAATACTTGCATAAATTTAGGCTTTTCTAATTATTATTATAAATAGGGAACAAGGTGCGATTGCTGCCCTCAAAAACATCACAGAATAGTTTAGTATTACTATATGTATCTATTTGATTTCATTTAATCATATTTTTTAAGTGCAATTATTCAAATTGTTTAGAATCAGCATAAATCTGCTCACTGTGAAAACAAATGTATTCAATTAAAAAGTATAAACCACTAAAATATGACAAGACTAATTTTGATAAGTCAAAAATGTATAACATTAAAAAAAATGACTTATTGATGATAAATATATAAACCTGGTTATTGTGTATTTAGAAAAAAAAAAAAACATTTACTTTATCAAATATTTCTTGTTTTTTACTGGCTTTAATTATGCATGACTGACAAATATTCATTACATTATTAGTTTATGTTAAAACTGTAGAATCCGGAAAATTGTTATATACAATACATAAATCTTAAATTTATGCCTAAACATTATTTTGAGGGGTGATATTAGAATTCAGTCTGTTGACTGTCCGATTAAAATTTTGATTTCTTTAAATCTAACAATGTGTGCTGATCAGCATTAACACAGACTTTGTAAACTGTAACCTTATAAATTATAACAAAGTGAATGAGCGAGCTAAAGCCTTCATCTTAATCAGTCAACGTGACTGGAAAATTAGGGCTCTGTCTGATTTCACATTAAATTTTCTAATTATTACAACATAACAAAATGTTATCATCCAAGCTCCCTCCCAGAAAGTGATCTCATTAAAGAAAGACTACTTGAGACCCAGAAAAAGCCAATCAATGGAATCTAACTTTATCATTAATCAATTCTGTGGAAGAGCAAAATGGAAATTACACACGGTTTGCACCTTGGCCCAAGTTATGCCAATATTCTCATACACTTAACATCTTCTTTATAAATGAATGTGGGACTAGACTGGCATGATTTATGTTTTAATAGGATCCCCCAAAATACTTGACACATTAACCACACTTAAAAATGTATGAGATAACAAAATAGTGAACCCAAACTTTATGAAGCTAAAGCTCAGTTTTCAAGCAAAGTGTTTCAGACTGTAACTGGATACAGAGTGTTCAAAGTGATTACCTGTGATGTGGTGCTGTTTAGTACTGACGCGGTTTCTGCTCTGGATGGAACAGCACAGATGTAACATAGCCAACATGGTGAGAATCATCACCACACTCTGCAGGAGCAAAGGCAGCTCAAACTGCTTGCCTTTCCTGCAAAACAAAGCAATTAATTTAAATGTGAGGTGTGTATAAGCTATGCCACAGGAGAAACCAAAAATAACTGTTTTCAAACAGGTTTCCCAAATGGAAAGCCCTGCCCCAAATACACGCCATTTGTTGAGCCATTGTTAGGCTGGTTCAGATACTCAAACAAAGGTCATTTTGACATTGTTTTGAGGGAAAACAACCTATTAATAGCTTAATAAGGTTGTCTTTGCACATTAAAGGAATAGTTCACCAAAAAAATGAAAATGTGGAGAAAACAACAGTAATGTGGATTATGCTTATTACTTATGGATTATTATTTTGTTTTTATCGGCTGTTTGAAATCTCATTCTGACGGCATCCATTTACTACTGTAATGCTACATTTCTGCAAATCTGTTTTGATGAAACAAAATTAATCAACATCTTACCCTGAGGGTGAGTAAATATTCAGCAAGTGTTTTTTTTTTTTTTTACTATTCCTTTAAAGTCATGAGGTAACTGAAATAGAGACAGATCTTCTCTTCCACATTATGATGCATATGTAAGTGAAAAGAAAAAAAAAAAAATGTTGGATAGGGTCTGCTTCTATCCACCGGCCATTCATTGGATGGGGGCAGATCTGAGTGCTAATTTTCAGTCAAATGTGAAAAGGTGCGGGGTTTAAGCAGACTAAATTATTTTAGAAGTCCGACATATATCCTACAGTGGGGGGAAATATTTATTTGATCAAATAAATATTTTCCCCCACTGTATGATATATGTCAGACTTCTAACATAATTTAAGTTTTGCTGCCAACTTGCAAAAAGAAATGAAGGGTCGGTCATTTTTATGCTAGGTTTATTTTAATGGGTAGAGACAGAATATTAACAAAAAAATCCAGAAAGAACAAATTATATAAAGGTTAGAAACTGATTCACATTTCAGTGAAGAAATGCTATATAAAAAAAAAAAATGGGACCTAAATAAACAAATACATACATATACTACACTTTAGCCTTTATTCATTTGATTTAACTCTCCTCGACTCACCAGAAGAAAATGCGAAGTATATTAGCAACAAGCAGCACCAGACAGACTCTTGTTGAGAATCCTTCAGCGTTATTGGTCCTCTGGATGTCCTGGTACTGGGGGACGTAGGGCACCGCACTCCAAACACCATCACACCAGAAGCCAGCCAGGAGAGCAGAGTCCATGAGCTCTCCATGTTCTCCTCTGAACCCTGCTCCATCGCTTAGTCCTTAATAACCAGTTTTTACACTCCCATACCCTGCAAGAAGAGGTTAGGAAGCGTTTACATTTGATCAAAAATATATAAAGTGCAATGCAATGTAGTTAAGATTGTATGCTAGGTAAAAAAAAAAGCTAAAACTAATAAAATAGGCATATATTGCTGCAACAAACCCTTACAGCACCAATAAAAGCAACAGTGCCACCTTCAGTAACCTTAAAGCTCCACAGGAACAACAATACCTACAATATAAACACACTGTAAATGATTCATCTGGGCCTTTCTGGACATGAAATACAATGAGGGACGATTTTCAGAGTAGTCAGGAACAGTAATAGTCATCTACATGCTGCCACCCATTCTGATGGTATCTCAGCTAAACAGGAAGCTTGGGCTCACAGGAGGTCTGTGCACCAAAAGATAAGGGTCCTTTTTGTTTCTGACCAAACGTAACATCAGAAGAACAAGCTGAGTTGCATGCTCTAGAATACACAGCTGAGAAGTTATGAAATAGTTTTGAGCTTACTTTAGAGCTTCAGTTCCCCAATTCAGAACAGACATGTTTCATTAGGGTGTGAATGTTCTTTAAAGGATGTAAGAAAAGGTTTGTGATGCAAGAAAGAATAATCTATGCTTACATATCATTGAATTGTTTTTCTGGTTTAATTCAGATTTCTACTTGACCAGCAGCTTTACTGGCCCACACACATTAAAAAGAGAAAGAAAGAAAGAAAGAAAATGATGAATTTAAATTGTAATTGTATATAATGTATATTTTTAAACATGAATTATAATTGTATTATAAACCCTTTACGGTTTTAAATAAATAAATATAAGAGCTTTTGTAATACATAATTTTACATTAAAAAACACTTAAATATTTATTATATTTTTCACACATATAATTTAGTTTTCATCAAATGTTACATTTTCTTTACAGAAAACAAAACAATAGCTGGAAATAAAACAGCCATAATAATTAATCTGAAACATCAAGAGAGCTATAAATCCGTTAAAAATACTGCATTTTATATTCAATACTGTCCTATATTTGTACATTTCAGTGTTTAATTTTGTGTGCATATATTTAGATTACCTCCCTTTTCTTGTTTTTTCCCCGTTTGTTCAAAAAAATATATATTTAAATTTAAATTCTATTTTTATTTAAAACACATACAGTATAACCATTTACATAAAACTATAAAATAAATACTACCAACCCACCCAAAAGAAAAATCTATTAAAAAAAAATCAATTATTGGAATATGGTAGCATAGATGGCAAAAGAGAGTGGTTTGTCATTTTCAAACAGTTCTTAGAGATGTTGTCACTTTCAACAAAACTTTATCTTTTCTGGCCAGTACTTTAGCTTGCTAGTGTTGATGGTTGACAAGGAAATTTGCAATCTTAAAACTAAAGATCAGAATCAAGTCTAAAGGTCCTGCAACATTTTGAATGAGATTTTGTGGGTTTAAGTGATCAGATTAGTAAAGAATGTTCCCTAATCCCCATGAAGTCAGCTGGAACCCAGTACTTGAGCATTGCTCGTGATCCAGAGGTCTAGCAATGAGAGCTCCTACTGTACTGTATATAGAGGTGTTGCATAACTTCTGCATTCCGTAAGGGGTTGGGCTCTTCTGACATGTCTCCACTTCTCTCTATTCTGTCTCCTATGATCAGATCATTAGATCCAAACCTACTGTAAACAGTTTTTGGGCTTTGTTGGACATATGAAGGCTATATGTTTTCTAGAAATGCAAACATGGGCATAAAATACATTTGGTAGGCCTATGCTTGAGGGACTTCATAATGCCAGGTGCACATATGTGTTATCATCTTTAGAAATCGGATCCAGCAGCAAATTTGGACAGTAGGGAAATCCCTTAAGTTGGTTCCAACCTAAAGAGTCGGTTTACTTAAAAATAGGTTTTGATCCATTTGAAACAGTCAAACAGTTGAAAAGTTCAGTCGCACTCCGATAGCTGTTTTAAGACCAATAAAGTATCGTGTGTATTGCCACTAAGACTATTATTAGCGATGGGAAGTCTGAATCATTTGACTCGATTCTTTTGAACAATTCGTTTCGATCGATCGGTTCATAAAATTATTCAGTTGTAGCCTACTTTTACGTCATGTATCAAAAGATCTAAGTTTTGGGTTAAAGAATAAAGCCGTGTATGCATATTTATTCTATATTTTAAATTAAGTTTTAGTATTTGGAGTTTAATCATTTGACAGCCACTTTGTCGCAGCCATGATTCAACTCATAAAATGTGATTTAGAAGTAAATTTAGGTTGATTTGAATGTAAAGTATTATATAGTAAAATTTATTTACCACAAAGTGGAAATAAGTTATTTAAAACAATCGAATCATAAAACCTCAGTTACTCTATTTCTCTATTCAATAACTGAAGCAACTTATGGCTTATCAGCTAAATCAAATTAGTCTAGGCTACTTTAAAGTTAGCCTATATAAAATCACTAATGGCTTCTCGAATCATAACAAATCGCACATATTCCAAGAGTTATGAAGGTTTAATTTCAAAGCACAAAGGATAAAAAAATCAACCCCACCTTGTTAACTCGATGTTGTTTCAGATTTATTCATGAACGACATCGTTGTGATCCGGCTCAAATTATTCATTGAAAAAGATTCGATTCATAAGAACAATTCGTGCACGGTTCACGTACAGATTTGTCCATAAGGACATGGACAAACGATTCGGGGATACACATGAATCCGATTGTAGCATACATGTTTTAACGACTGCTGTATCATCGCGTGCAAGAACTCACCGAAGCTGTTAAACGCAATAACACTGTTGATTTTCGCTCAAACTCAAACTTTTTCTGCATCTCTTTCTGCAAACTCGAAAACGAAGCGCATGTTTTGCTTTACTTTTAACGAACCTGCTTGATATACCCTAACAGTAAAAAGTTGCAAAGTAGAGAAAAAATCTTAGGAAGTTCAAGCATACCTTGTCGGGCGAAGACTTTGTTTAGCACACACACACACACACACACACTCGAGAATATGCTGTCTCATCTAGCCATCATCTAGTCTAAATCAGGCTGATGCAGTTGGAAGATGTGGGATCGACCGCGCAGCTCTCGTTGGTCTAATGTTACAGAGGAACAGGAAGGGAAAAAATACAAATAAACAGGGAACACCACGAGATCTAACCAATTATTAGTTTGAGTAGCGCTACTACTCCCACTGTCTTCATTTTGAGGGTAGAGTAGCCTATGGTAAAACGTGGTAATAACAAACAACGTCCCCCAGCTTATTTCTGCCAAATCTTTACTAATTTTAATGGCTTGGCTATACTTCATAGGATTGGTTATTTTAAATCCTGTTTAGGCTATTTAGGCTACCAAGACTTCGCACGTAAATGTATTATGATTAATAAAAGTGAATTGTTTAAATCCAATATCCACTTTTGCTCAATGTTCTTACCATTGTCATTTATTTTATGAATCTGTAAGTTTTTTAAAAATCGAAAGCACAAAGAAGTCTTGTAAGTCTTTTAAATTAATTTATGTGATGTCCATTTTGTTACCTTCTTTTAAGTTGTATTTTAAGTTTTTTTTTAATTTAAATTGTGTTTCAATTTGTACTTACAAAATCTGTAAATGGGAGAAATTTGTCAAGTACTTGCAGTTGAATTCTGTAAAAAAAAACTATGATAAAAAAATCGCTCCCTTGTTTTTTTATATATATATATATATATTATATATATATATATATATTATATATATATATATATATATTATATAATATATATATATACATATATATATATACATATATATGTATATATATATATACATATATATATATACATATATATATATATATATATATAATATATATATATATATAATATACAACATATATATATATATATATTATATATATATATATATATATATATATATATATATATATATATATATATAGACACACACACAACACATATATATATATATAATATATAATATATATATTATATATATATATATATATATATATATATAGCTATATATGGGCTATACAAAGACTTTGGAAATCTCGGCACCTGAAATGGGTCAAAAACAACAAACAACAAACATTAGCTGAATTATCTCTATAAATTTTGGCCTATACTGGTGTAACCCTTTACGGTTTTTCTCCCCCTGTTTTAATAGATAAAATGACTGTGCATCGTTTGATCACGCAAGAGGTTGATTTGCCTGCCTGCAGCTGCGGGAGTCTCAAACTGAGAGATCTCTAAATCTCGCGATATTTGTCACGACTCCGCGTTTCATCCAACAGCTGATCACTAGAAGGAAAGAGCTGAGAAGATACACAATTTAAAGACGAATAGACATCTTTTTGCTTTTGTACAGATTATTTATTTAAAAAATATGTCAGAGACAGACCCGAAATCGGCGCAGGATCTCACAGCAGTGGTAGGTTTGATATTACACTACATATTGTTGTGGTTTCCTAAGCTATAGGCTAATGCTAGGCCCTGTTTTAGTGTTTATGTGTTCTAGTTGGATTATTTTAATGCGATGTCAACTTCGTTTAATATTCTAAATGAGATATTAATTTTCTGAGAATATTGTTGCCGTGACTTGCGCTGATTTATTTGTTTTATATTTTTATTTTATTTAATTGCATATCTTTCTGCATTTTTACACGTCGGATTAACGTTAAATGAATGTTTCTCCCTGAATAGGTACAGACATTGCTGCAGCAGATGCAGGATAAGTTCCAGACAATGTCAGACCAGATCATCGGGAGGAATATCCTTTCTTGTTTTTAGAATAGCTCTATAATACATTTTTTTAGTGAAGCAGACGTGGTCCCAGAGATAATGCCCCAAATTTTACACATAGTCCATGTGAAACATGAGAGCAAAATTCCCTACTCTGAGAAAGAGGGTTTCTGCAGGTCTTAAGTATTAATACGCACTTCCACAATTAAAGAAAAAATTAAATATATAAAGACTTAAATCAGAGCAGAAGATATTAAATCCATAGCCATGGCATTACATGTTGCATACACTGCTAAAAGATCTTCCATCCTTAGTAATGTGTCTTTTTTAGGGCTGCGATATTTAAGCATCTTGTCAGTAACCACAAGATCAAATCCCATGGCTACCCCATGGCCAGGTTCATAAAACTAGCTACAAAAATCCAAATGCATACATGATTTAATTCAGTACTGTGCAGGTGTAGTAAACACAATTTTAGTTCACAGTCAAAATCTTTAGTCATGCACTCAATGCTTGTGTATTTAAACAGTGGTGTTACCTGTACTTGATCCCATCTTCCTTAATAAGATTCACTTGATGAAATGAGTACCCGCATCGATGATCTAGAGAAGAATATAGCAGACCTGATGACTCAGGCAGGAGTGGAAGAGATTGAGGGGGAGAACAAGGTCAAAGAGGGAGAGGCTTCCTAGTAGAGGTAATTTCTTATTTCTATAGATAGTTTAGAAACCAGATAAGAATGTCTGATTCTAAATGGAAATTTGAAATGAGTTTCATACTGGTATACTATATTAAAATGCATTGCCCTGATCCAGTGTTATCTTTCACAGAATGCTGAGTTAGAAGAAACAAAAAAAAAACTCTTCAGGAGCAGCAACTTTTTCTCTATGGTGACTAAAATATTTGTTTTGATGTAATGATAAAAGATTTAAAGTCAGTCCTAAAACTTTGACTGTAACCCCCCCCACACACACACACACAAACACACAACACACACTTTTTTCTGCAAAGGATTGCAAAGGACTTTTTAAACATGACATTCAACTGTAGAACCGAACCCTGCATTATTGTAAGAGCACTAGCCCAAGTGCCAAACTAACACCATTCCTGTTAAAGTGAATTTGTTTGTCGAATTAAAGTTGTTTATTAAAACCTGTGTCCTTATGTCTCTTTACTGGTATAGGCCAAACTGAGAAGTTTGTAACATCACTATGTTTCACTGTTTCACTTGCTCCTCTCTAGCAGTTGCAAGTAAGTTAAACATATCAGAGAAAACATATGCTTATATGCAAAATCTCTTGGGTCAAATATGTACAAGCTAATACTGACTGAATTCTTAGAAATGACTTTGTTTATCTGATCAATATTTAAGCTGGGTGAGATGATGATTAACACATTTTCTATGCAATTTAAAACCATGCCACTATCAAAGGTCTACAGCATAATGCGGTACATCAAGTGCTTCAGTAAAATTTGACTAAATCACTTGAGAAGACTTCCAACCCAAGAAAAATCTATTTTTGATCTGGACTCCGGGAGGGAAAATGACTTGCATTGGTAGATTATATTGGTCTTAAACAAATCAGTAAAAAAAAAAAAAAAGGGTCAAACCATGAGTATTTTCCCCCAAAATAATTCATATTTTAAATGAAATCTAATTTATATTAGATTTATAATAAAAATGCATTCGCGAATCATGGAAATTAGTTGTACAGAATCTAATAACCTGGATCAGGCCCAGGTGATTTTCGTTACTGTATTATTTTTTTCCCACATTATTTTATGAGAATTACTGTAATTTTGAACATATTTGTGATGATAATGTCACAATGCATAAATAAAAAATCTTATAGTTCTAAATTAATAACCTTTATTTTCTTTTTATTCTCTCCTTTTTTTCCTTCTGATTTTGGGGTGAAATATAACCTATATATATATATATATATATATATATATATATATATACATAATATATTTTGTGAGTTTTGTCTCTCAAAAGCTTTCGTAATAACAGTAAAAAAAAACCTAGGGATTTTATTACAAAGAAAGACCATTTATTAAACTTTCTTAAAATAACTTGGAACATGTGAATCTGGTTGATATAAAACTGAACAATATAAAAGGGCCAACATCTTTAAAAACATGGCCGCACAATTTAGTTAACAGATTCAATTAAATTTGGCATAAAATATATTGGAAGATAATCACACTCGGAACACAACGTCATGTTCAGTCATGTCGATAGCCCAGGCAAACTTATCCTTTAAGGTTTTGTTATACATTTTTTCCAGTGTCACCTCCATGTTCTTACACCTAGAAGCAGAAAATAAAGTAAGAAACACTGAAAATATTCTAATATCTGTCTGTGTAGCATGTTGGTTTATTTGAGAGTGACATCATCACCAGGCCACGGTAGTTGAATTTGGAGGTGCTCACGGCGATCTGTTTGTTCTCCTCTCTGTCTGTAGCCTGAACCTCCATCTTCAGCAGCTGTTCCTCACCTCTGCACAGCTTTCTTGTTCTTCTCCACGACCTTGAACTCACATAAAATGTTTTATACATGTGTATATCATATTCATCTACAAAGGGACTCTAATAGCTGGAAGAGCAAACAAATGTCCCCTTATTCAGAGGTCTGGAATGAGATACTGACATAAACAGCTTGTTTCCTGAGCTCCCTTTGGCTTCTTTCTTGGCCTGCTTTAGCTTTTTCTTAGCCAAGTCCAGCTGCTCCTTCCTGCTGTCAATCTTTATAAAAGAAGAGAAGAGAGAGAGAGAAAAAATAATAAGATATTCAGATGCTTTTTTCATGATATTAAAATTATTTTCTTACGATTCAGTTTTCATACAGGTGCATCTTAAAAAATTAGAATATCATGGAAAAGTTTTTTTTTATTATTATTCAAAAATGCAGACTTTCTTATATTGTAGATTCATTGCACACAAACTGAAATATTCAAGAGTTTAATGTTTTAATTCTGATGGTAACGACTTACAGCTTAGAAAAAAAATCAATGCAATTAATCTAGAATATAAAAAGTTTGCTTCTTTAAATTAAATAATAATAATAATAATAAATACATTTTCCCTGATGATCTTATATATATATATATATATATATATATATATATATTATATATATATATATATATGCACCTGTGGCCCGGTTGCATGAAACTCCTTAAGCCTTATCTCCAGTGCCTTTGCCTGCAGGTTAGCCATGGATTGTTCAAAGGTCTTTGGCGGCGCCGCTGATGGTTACGTTGAATTGCAAACGCACGGTTTGCCCTGTTGTAAGAGAGCAACTTCTCTGCCACATTGTCCATCGCTGTAGTAAGAATTATGGGGGTGAGTGTTTATATGAATGTATCTTTGAAGGAAACTGACGGTTTTTAATAAAGTTAAGATGATATCTTATTTTTATGTCGTCTCTGTAATGCATAGTAATGCAGTGTTTATAAGCGCAGCTGTTTGTTTACAGCGGTAACCAAGAAACGCCGTCTCTGCTGTTTAAAGGGTTAGTTCGCCCAAAAATGAAAATTATGTCATTAATAACTCACCCTTACGCTGTTCCAAACATGTAAGACCTCCTTTTATCTTCGGAACACAGTTTAAGATATTTTAGATTTAGTCCGAGAGCTCTCAGTCCCTCCATTGAAGCTGTGTGTACGGTATACTGTCCATGTCCAGAAAGGTAAGAAAAACATAATCAAGTAGTCCATGTGACATCAGAGGGTCCGTTGGAATTTTTTGAAGCATCGGAAATACATTTTGGTCCAAAAATAGCAAAAATGACGACTTTATTCAGCATTGTCTTCTCTTCTGTGTCTGTTGTGACTGAGAGAGTTCAAATCAAAGCAGTCTGGATATCCGGTTCGCGAACGAATCATTCATGAATCGTTTTAACGGTTCGCATCTCTAATACGCATTAATCCATCAATGATTTAAGATGTTAACTTTTTTTAATGTGGCTGACACTCCCTCTGAGTTCAAACAAACCAATATCCCGGAGTAATGCGTGCACTCAAACAGTACATTGACTGAACTGCTGTGATGAACACCGAGCCGAGCCAGATAATGAACAATAGACTCACTTGTTCACGAGTGAAGAACCGGTTGCATCGGTTATCGGATCACCAGTAGTTCTTTTGGACAGTTCGATTCAAATAACCGGTTGAAGAAAACGGTTCACCGGGTTCTTTTTCGCTCGACATAATGGCGTCATTTGCGATGATTGCCCTTGATTCAAGCCTTCGGTTTACCCGCTCATAACACTAGCACAGAATCAGTTCAGAATCAATCATTAAAATAAAGTTCACCTTATTGTAAAGAGAATCGTGCTTAATATAATTAAATAATTTTAAAAAGGCTTGATAAATTTCGTAAAGGTTATAAAAAATTCAAAAGCACTTTCCTCATTGAAAACTGTAATTTTTATTTTTTTTTACTTGAGGTGAAATCAAGGGGGGGGGGGGGGGGGGAGCCAAAAACATGGTTAAAATGCAAAAAAAAAGTGTATAATTACAGGACCTTAAACAGGCTTGTCTGTGTAAATTTGTAAATTCCAGGCCAACATGCCCACTACTTACACACACAAAGCACGTGGGACCTGATGAGCGAGACGCTGCGACACACTGAGCTGATTAAATTAGATCTTGTAGCGGATGCAGAAAACAGATTTCCTCTCAGTGGCGATCTGACACCTCCACCCCAGCATTACACACACCATCACATGCACACACACCTGCAGCGCTCACTCTAGAGAGACTCAGTTAGTTATACTACCTCACAGACATTCAGCAGTCTCTCATTAGCACAAACACACAATACAGTAATTAATGAGAATCCCATTCACAGAGAATCCATCAAACTGTGTCCTAACCAGTCATGGTGAGCTAAAAGCAAAAAGTTTTTTTCTTAATATTTCATGACTATAACAAGCTAAGAGCAACAGGACATTTTCTCAAACAGTTGAATTAAATGTATATAATGAAATAAGCCGAAAAACTTGATTGCTGTATTCTTTTTCTATTCTATTGGTTTTCTTTTTAATTTATTATAATTATTTAAAAGCCCTTGCTAAGTATGCTGCGTTTAAAGCTAACTGAGACTTGTTATAACCACTTGTATAATCATTGCTCTTTTGTTGATTTTGATTGCTTCCATTGTCCTCATTTGTAAGTCGGCTTTGGATAAAAGCATCTGCTAAATGACTAAATGTAAATGTAATATAATTTATAAAACAGTGAATTATAACATTATATTTTTAATTTAAAATAAATTCACCATATTTATACGACCATTATTTCTAGAACATTAATCTTATTTTTACAAGTAGCTTAAAAAAAAAAAGTGAATATCTTTTGGTGTGTTATAGAAACTAAATGTAACATAAATAACTAAATTGAAGAGACAACCTGAAACAAAATACAAATGAAAACCACACAGAGTAATATTAAAAAAAACAAGAAAACGAATAACCCTGATGGACAGTCTGACTGTGGCTAAACACGTTGTGTGTTTCGCAAAGTAGAGACTATGTTGATTATGTTGCTTACATAAAGTTTGGACACACTGACATACTAACAATATCCATACGTTCCTGTGGATTCAAAGTTGTCAAAATGTACAACGTTGTTTTGAACAATCTTGACAGCAATCCATATTGGCATCATATTCAAACATTTTAAGCAAATGATTCAACATAAATCCATACTGACGCCATGACAGAACATCTGGAAGCTGTACTAGTTGAATGCTGAATGTTTATTTAAAAATTTGACTGATAGAATGGAGAAAGAAAATAGGAGAGAGAAAGAGAAGGGAAAAGACACTCGTGGAGTTCTCTCAGCTGTAGCTGCAGGGTTATGGAGGCATTGTATGTCCTAAAACCTTTGCAGTCAATCCTGGCATAAGGGAACTCAGTCTTCAAAGGCAAAAACAACACTTTAAAGGTAGTATTCAAACATAAACATGGAGAAATCATCATATTTTACCATTCAGCTTCACTGTTAACCACAAGATGGCAATGTTGCCTTACTGTCTAGAAATAAATACAAAAAAAAAAAAAAAAAAAAAAAAAAAAAATAAGAACAAGAGCAAACCTCCACAGAGCAGTCTTTTTTCTTCTTCCAAAGATATCAGACACTTGTTCCAACTTTAATGGATTTGTGAGTTTCAGGAGTATGGGTTGTATGTTCCAGACATAAAGAAAACATATCCATTAAATCTGCCTACATCAACAAGATGTGTCTTAAAAAGGGCTCACAACAAGCTATGCAACCAACAAGCTGTCTGATGTGCGCCCACATCACACCCATTTGAAATCTTTTTAACACTAAAACCCTTTCTCACTTTTCCTTTAAGACCAATGTACTAAAAATCTAAATATTTACTTCAGAAACTGTGTGATCCAGGGGAAGACGATACAAGTACAGTCATACATTCTAATGAAGCTTGATGTTATATCTTCAACCCTCTATGGCATAGTGTTGCTTTCAGGCAACAAACCACTTTTTTAGATAAAAAAAATTAGATACACAATGCAGTGACGCACACACACACACACACACACACACACACACACACACACACACATACACAGTGGCACACACAAAGTGGCACACCCAGTGACATAAACATGCAGTGGTACACACACAATGACACACAAGCAGTGACACACACACACACACACACACATATACACAAGGACACAGTCATTTGGATGTTGGTTAAGTATGCTAATGTTATATGAGGAACATTTATACATGAAGTGTTGTAATTATTAGTAATTTGTTTGATGTTTTTGATTGGTTTGGAATAATTGTGATCAAAATAATATTTTTTTCTAATGCATATATTTGGGGGGGTGAGGGTAAGGGTATGGGGGTAAAAATGGTATGAAGGATATTATCAGGGATCCCCAAGCTTCCAAAAAATGAGGCGAAATATTATTTTCCCCAAAAATAAAAAGTTGTGCCATAGAGATACTAAATGCTAATGACACCAGCTGTGTCCTAGCATGTCAACCGCTGCTGATGTTCAGCACACGCACTGCCGTCTGATGATGACACGCGGATGGCAAGACACTTGATGCATGTTGAACACGTCGGTCTGTTGGACACTGTTCACCAGGGAACACTGTGACATTTGGGCTAGGACACCAAATGACTCAAAGCAACACAGCTGGTTTTAAACCAAACTATACTTCTGGGAACACAACT
>NW_020527878.1:0-7500 GCF_003368295.1 Carassius auratus
AAAATATCACCCTCACACTACTAAATAGTTTTTGGGGCCCTGTACATTCAAACTCAAGTCATGATCCACATGTCTCCACAAGAGGGCTCTGCTGTTGCCAGTTTTTAATGTCTCATTACTTTAATTTAACAAAAGGATCCTTTAAAAGTCAGGGATCCACTTTAACTTTGATTAAAACATCAGTAAATAAATAATAATTAAATAATCAATAACCCAAGACATACCTGTGGGCTAAAATATTTACAGTTCAAAAGCTTGGGTCACTAAAAAATTATTTGAATTAATACTTTGATCAAGAAAAAAAAAATATATATAAATTATAAATATAAATTTTAAATTACAATTATTAAATTGACTAAAAGTGAGATTAAATACATTTATAATCTTAAATATAATGTCAAATAAATGCAGGTAGCCTTCTGAACTTCTATTCATAAAAGATTCCAGAATAATGGTTTCAACAAAAAACATTAAGCAGGACAACAGTTTCCTAAGCACCAAATCAACATTAAAATGATTTCTAAAGGATCATGTGACACAAAAGACTCTAAAATATACGTTTGCAATCACAGGAATAAATTACATTTAAAAAATATCAAAATTGAAATTTATTAGAACATTCTTTTAAATGGTAATTTTTTTGGTAAGGTTTTTACTGCATACTGCACATGCCTGGATAAGCATTAAATACTTCTTTCAAAAACAATAAAACACTGACCACAAACTTCTGAACAATAGTGTAAGATCCTAACTGCAGGATGAATGTAGTTTTATCATAATGACAGTAATAAAACGGCTAATTACTGTAAAGCAGCGACACAGTTTTGCTAAAAATATATGTAGATATACTCTGAAAAGGCCACAAGAAGGAAAAGTAAACTGAATGAAATCGAACTGACACAAACTCCAGGGCAAAGCACACTGGCATTCAAGCACACTCTAAAACAACAGATGAAACAGATATGGGACATTGGCTTCCTTAATTTGGTCTTCTAAAGGTCACACTGTAACACCTCTCTCAATGAGTCAATCCAAAATCATTCATAGCTCGCAGTGGAAAACAAGACTCAGGTTTACATGTGACATGATCTTACATATTCCCTATCACCGGCAATACAAAATGTGTGAGGGTACATCATACAGCACAGATACATAAGCACATAAGTTAATTGGTCACTTTGAGCATACACTTCAAAAATGTATGTAGCCTGTGTGTGCGTGCGTGTGTGTGTGTGTGTGTGTGTGTGTGTGTGTGTGTGTTTGTGTATAGGTGTGAAGGTGTGAACGTATGCAGGGACAGGTTGGGCAGTAGGTCGCACATAGCCAACGGGATAGTCAGTGATTAAAGAGGGTCTCACATGATGTCTAACTTTGCTATTCTGGGTCCAGCACACACCCTTCCCTTCTGTCCCTGCTGCAACCGGACACCTTAACCGCCTTTCAGACAAAACACGCTGACGCACACTGTTCAGCACTGACACTACAGCTAGCAGACACACTAGGGGGAGCTGATACAAGAAAAAAAAAATAATAATAATAAATAAAATTTGAAAATTGTGTTAAAATCCACATGTTAGTGTTCCATCAGAAAACACACTTTACAGAAATTAACTTAAAGCAAATCCCTTTCTCCAACTTACAAGATTGAAGTTAAAGTAACATTTATTTAAAAAATAATAATAAAAAACATTAATTAATAAATAAATACTTGCATAAATTTAGGCTTTTCTAATTATTATTATAAATAGGGAACAAGGTGCGATTGCTGCCCTCAAAAAACATCACAGAATAGTTTAGTATTACTATATGTATCTATTTGATTTCATTTAATCATATTTTTTAAGTGCAATTATTCAAATTGTTTAGAATCAGCATAAATCTGCTCACTGTGAAAACAAATGTATTCAATTAAAAAGTATAAACCACTAAAATATGACAAGACTAATTTTGATAAGTCAAAAATGTATAACATTAAAAAAAATGACTTATTGATGATAAATATATAAACCTGGTTATTGTGTATTTAGAAAAAAAAAAAAACATTTACTTTATCAAATATTTCTTGTTTTTTACTGGCTTTAATTATGCATGACTGACAAATATTCATTACATTATTAGTTTATGTTAAAACTGTAGAATCCGGAAAATTGTTATATACAATACATAAATCTTAAATTTATGCCTAAACATTATTTTGAGGGGTGATATTAGAATTCAGTCTGTTGACTGTCGATTAAAATTTTGATTTCTTTAAATCTAACAATGTGTGCTGATCAGCATTAACACAGACTTTGTAAACTGTAACCTTATAAATTATAACAAAAGTGAATGAGCGAGCTAAAGCCTTCATCTTAATCAGTCAACGTGACTGGAAAATTAGGGCTCTGTCTGATTTCACATTAAATTTCTAATTATTACAACATAACAAAATGTTATCATCCAAGCTCCCTCCCAGAAAGTGATCTCATTAAAGAAAGACTACTTGAGACCAGAAAAAGCCAATCAATGGAATCTAACTTTATCATTAATCAATTCTGTGGAAGAGCAAAATGGAAATTACACACGGTTTGCACCTTGGCCCAAGTTATGCCAATATTCTCATACACTTAACATCTTCTTTATAAATGAATGTGGGACTAGACTGGCATGATTTATGTTTTAATAGGATCCCCCAAAATACTTGACACATTAACCACACTTAAAAATGTATGAGATAACAAAATAGTGAACCCAAACTTTATGAAGCTAAAGCTCAGGTTTTCAAGCAAAGTGTTTCAGACTGTAACTGGATACAGAGTGGTTCAAAGTGATTACCTGTGATGTGGTGCTGTTTAGTACTGACGCGGTTTCTGCTCTGGATGGAACAGCACAGATGTAACATAGCCAACATGGTGAGAATCATCACCACACTCTGCAGGAGCAAAGGCAGCTCAAACTGCTTGCCTTTCCTGCAAAACAAAGCAATTAAATTTAAATGTGAGGTGTGTATAAGCTATGCCACAGGAGAAACCAAAAATAACTGTTTTCAAACAGGTTTCCCAAATGGAAAGCCCTGCCCCAAATACACGCCATTTGTTGAGCCATTGTTAGGCTGGTTCAGATACTCAAACAAAGGTCATTTTGACATTGTTTTGAGGGAAAACAACCTATTAATAGCTTAATAAGGTTGTCTTTGCACATTAAAGGAATAGTTCACCAAAAAAATGAAAATGTGGAGAAAACAACAGTAATGTGGATTATGCTTATTACTTATGGATTATTATTTTGTTTTTATCGGGCTGTTTGAAATCTCATTCTGACGGCATCCATTTACTACTGTAATGCTACATTTCTGGCAAATCTGTTTTGATGAAACAAATAATCAACATCTTACCCTGAGGGTGAGTAAATATTCAGCAAGTGTTTTTTTTTTTTTTTACTATTCCTTTAAAGTCATGAGGTAACTGAAATAGAGACAGATCTTCTCTTCCACATTATGATGCATATGTAAGTGAAAAGAAAAAAAAAAAAATGTTGGATAGGGTCTGCTTCTATCCACCGGCCATTTCATTGGATGGGGGCAGATCTGAGTGCTAATTTTCAGTCAAATGTGAAAAGGTGCGGGGTTTAAGCAGACTAAATTATTTTAGAAGTCCGACATATATTCCTACAGTGGGGGGAAATATTTATTTGATCAAATAAATATTTTCCCCCACTGTATGATATATGTCAGACTTCTAACATAATTTAAGTTTGCTGGCCAACTTGCAAAAAGAAATGAAGGGTCGGTCATTTTTATGCTAGGTTTATTTTAATGGGTAGAGACAGAATATTAACAAAAAAATCCAGAAAGAACAAATTATATAAAGGTTAGAAACTGATTCACATTTCAGTGAAGAAATGCTATATAAAAAAAAAAAATGGGACCTAAATAAACAAATACATACATATACTACACTTTAGCCTTTATTCATTTGATTTAACTCTCCTCGACTCACCAGAAGAAAATGCGAAGTATATTAGCAACAAGCAGCACCAGACAGACTCTTGTTGAGAATCCTTCAGCGTTATTGGTCCTCTGGATGTCCTGGTACTGGGGGACGTAGGGCACCGCACCTCCAAACACCATCACACCAGAAGCCAGCCAGGAGAGCAGAGTCCATGAGCTCTCCATGTTCTCCTCTGAACCCTGCTCCATCGCTTAGTCCTTAATAACCAGTTTTTACACTCCCATACCCTGCAAGAAGAGGTTAGGAAAGCGTTTACATTTGATCAAAAATATATAAAGTGCAATGCAATGTAGTTAAGATTGTATGCTAGGTAAAAAAAAAAAGCTAAAACTAATAAAATAGGCATATATTGCTGCAACAAAACCCTTACAGCACCAATAAAAGCAACAGTGCCACCTTCAGTAACCTTAAAGCTCCCACAGGAACAACAATACCTACAATATAAACACACTGTAAATGATTCATCTGGGCCTTTCTGGACATGAAATACAATGAGGGACGATTTTCAGAGTAGTCAGGAACAGTAATAGTCATCTACATGCTGCCACCCATTCTGATGGTATCTCAGCTAAACAGGAAGCTTGGGCTCACAGGAGGTCTGTGCACCAAAAGATAAGGGTCCTTTTTGTTTCTGACCAAACGTAACATCAGAAGAACAAGCTGAGTTGCATGCTCTAGAATACACAGCTGAGAAGTTATGAAATAGTTTTGAGCTTACTTTAGAGCTTCAGTTCCCCAATTCAGAACAGACATGTTTCATTAGGGTGTGAATGTTCTTTAAAGGATGTAAGAAAAGGTTTGTGATGCAAGAAAGAATAATCTAATGCTTACATATCATTGAATTGTTTTTCTGTTTAATTCAGATTTCTACTTGACCAGCAGCTTTACTGGCCCACACACATTAAAAAGAGAAAGAAAGAAAGAAAGAAAATGATGAATTTAAATTGTAATTGTATATAATGTATATTTTTAAACATGAATTATAATTGTATTATAAACCCTTTTACGGTTTTAAATAAATAAATATAAGAGCTTTTGTAATACATAATTTTACATTAAAAAACACTTAAATATTTATTATATTTTTCACACATATAATTTAGTTTTCATCAAATGTTACATTTTCTTTACAGAAAACAAAACAATAGCTGGAAATAAAACAGCCATAATAATTAATCTGAAACATCAAGAGAGCTATAAATCCGTTAAAAATACTGCATTTTATATTCAATACTGTCCTATATTTGTACATTTCAGTGTTTTAATTTTGTGTGCATATATTTAGATTACCTCCCTTTTCTTGTTTTTTCCCCGTTTGTTCAAAAAAATATATATTTAAATTTAAATTCTATTTTTATTTAAAACACATACAGTATAACCATTTACATAAAACTATAAAATAAATACTACCAACCCACCCAAAAGAAAAATCTATTAAAAAAAATCAATTATTGGAATATGGTAGCATAGATGGCAAAAGAGAGTGGTTTGTCATTTTCAAACAGTTCTTAGAGATGTTGTCACTTTCAACAAAACTTTATCTTTTCTGGCCAGTACTTTAGCTTGCTAGTGTTGATGGTTGACAAGGAAATTTGCAATCTTAAAACTAAAGATCAGAATCAAGTCTAAAGGTCCTGCAACATTTTGAATGAGATTTTGTGGGTTTAAGTGATCAGATTAGTAAAGAATGTTCCCTAATCCCCATGAAGTCAGCTGGAACCCAGTACTTGAGCATTGCTCGTGATCCAGAGGTCTAGCAATGAGAGCTCCTACTGTACTGTATATAGAGGTGTTGCATAACTTCTGCATTCCGTAAGGGGTTGGGCTCTTCTGACATGTCTCCACTTCTCTCTATTCTGTCTCCTATGATCAGATCATTAGATCCAAACCTACTGTAAACAGTTTTTGGGCTTTGTTGGACATATGAAGGCTATATGTTTTCTAGAAATGCAAACATGGGCATAAAATACATTTGGTAGGCCTATGCTTGAGGGACTTCATAATGCCAGGTGCACATATGTGTTATCATCTTTAGAAATCGGATCCAGCAGCAAATTTGGACAGTAGGGAAATCCCTTAAGTTGGTTCCAACCTAAAGAGTCGGTTTACTTAAAAATAGGTTTTGATCCATTTGAAACAGTCAAACAGTTGAAAAGTTCAGTCGCACTCCGATAGCTGTTTTAAGACCAATAAAGTATCGTGTGTATTGCCACTAAGACTATTATTAGCGATGGGAAGTCTGAATCATTTGACTCGATTCTTTTGAACAATTCGTTTCGATCGATCGGTTCATAAAATTATTCAGTTGTAGCCTACTTTTACGTCATGTATCAAAAGATCTAAGTTTTGGGTTAAAGAATAAAGCCGTGTATGCATATTTATTCTATATTTTAAATTAAGTTTTAGTATTTGGAGTTTAATCATTTGACAGCCACTTTGTCGCAGCCATGATTCAACTCATAAAATGTGATTTAGAAGTAAATTTAGGTTGATTTGAATGTAAAGTATTATATAGTAAAATTTATTTACCACAAAGTGGAAATAAGTTATTTAAAACAATCGAATCATAAAAACCTCAGTTACTCTATTTCTCTATTCAATAACTGAAGCAACTTATGGCTTATCAGCTAAATCAAATTAGTCTAGGCTACTTTAAAGTTAGCCTATATAAAATCACTAATGGCTTCTCGAATCATAACAAATCGCACATATTCCAAGAGTTATGAAGGTTATAATTTCAAAGCACAAAGGATAAAAAAATCAACCCCACCTTGTTAACTCGATGTTGTTTCAGATTTATTCATGAACGACATCGTTGTGATCCGGCTCAAATTATTCATTGAAAAAGATTCGATTCATAAGAACAATTCGTGCACGGTTCACGTACAGATTTGTCCATAAGGACATGGACAAACGATTCGGGGATACACATGAATCCGATTGTAGCATACATGTTTTAACGACTGCTGTATCATCGCGTGCAAGAACTCACCGAAGCTGTTAAACGCAATAACACTGTTGATTTTCGCTCAAACTCAAACTTTTTCTGCATCTCTTTCTGCAAACTCGAAAACGAAGCGCATGTTTTGCTTTACTTTTAACGAACCTGCTTGATATACCCTAACAGTAAAAAGTTGCAAAGTAGAGAAAAAATCTTAGGAAGTTCAAGCATACCTTGTCGGGCGAAGACTTTGTTTAGCACACACACACACACACACACACACTCGAGAATATGCTGTCTCATCTAGCCATCATCTAGTCTAAATCAGGCTGATGCAGTTGGAAGATGTGGGATCGACCGCGCAGCTCTCGTTGGTCTAATGTTACAGAGGAACAGGAAGGGAAAAAATACAAATAAACAGGGAACACCACGAGATCTAACCAATTATTAGTTTGAGTAGCGCTACTACTCCCACTGTCTTCATTTTGAGGGTAGAGTAGCCTATGGTAAAACGTGGTAATAACAAAACAACGTCCCCCAGCTTATTTCTGCCAAATCTTTACTAATTTT
>NW_020527878.1:10000-21761 GCF_003368295.1 Carassius auratus
AAAGGACTTTTTAAACATGACATTCAACTGTAGAACCGAACCCTGCATTATTGTAAGAGCACTAGCCCAAGTGCCAAACTAACACCATTCCTGTTAAAGTGAATTTGTTTGTCGAATTAAAGTTGTTTATTAAAACCTGTGTCCTTATGTCTCTTTACTGGTATAGCCAAACTGAGAAGTTTGTAACATCACTATGTTTCACTGTTTCACTTGCTCCTCTCTAGCAGTTGCAAGTAAGTTAAACATATCAGAGAAAACATATGCTTATATGCAAAATCTCTTGGGTCAAATATGTACAAGCTAATACTGACTGAATTCTTAGAAATGACTTTGTTTATCTGATCAATATTTAAGCTGGGTGAGATGATGATTAACACATTTTCTATGCAATTTAAAACCATGCCACTATCAAAGGTCTACAGCATAATGCGGTACATCAAGTGCTTCAGTTAAAATTTGACTAAATCACTTGAGAAGACTTCCAACCCAAGAAAAATCTATTTTTGAATCTGGACTCCGGGAGGGAAAATGACTTGCATTGGTAGATTATATTGGTCTTAAAACAAATCAGTAAAAAAAAAAAAAAAGGGTCAAACCATGAGTATTTTCCCCCAAAATAATTCATATTTTAAATGAAATCTAATTTATATTAGATTTATAATAAAAATGCATTCGCGAATCATGGAAATTAGTTGTACAGAATCTAATAAACCTGGATCAGGCCCAGGTGATTTTCGTTACTGTATTATTTTTTTTCCCACATTATTTTTATGAGAATTACTGTATATTTTGAACATATTTGTGATGATAATGTCACAATGCATAAATAAAAAATCTTATAGTTCTAAATTAATAACCTTTATTTTCTTTTTTATTCTCTCCTTTTTTTCCTTCTGATTTTGGGGTGAAATATAACCTATATATATATATATATATATATATATATATATATACATATATATATTTTGTGAGTTTTGTCTCTCAAAAAGCTTTCGTAATAACAGTAAAAAAAACCTGAGGGATTTTATTACAAAGAAAGACCATTTATTAAACTTTCTTAAAATAACTTGGAACATGTGAATCTGGTTGATATAAAAACTGAACAATATAAAAGGGCCAACATCTTTAAAACATGGCCGCACAATTTAGTTAACAGATTCAATTAAATTTTGCATAAAATATATTGGAAGATAAATCACACTCGGAACACAACGTCATGTTCAGTCATGTCGATAGCCCAGGCAAACTTATCCTTTAAGGTTTTGTTATACATTTTTTCCAGTGTCACCTCCATGTTCTTACACCTAGAAGCAGAAAATAAAGTAAAGAAACACTGAAAATATTCTAATATCTGTCTGTGTAGCATGTTGGTTTATTTGAGAGTGACATCATCACCAGGCCACGGTAGTTGAATTTGGAGGTGCTCACGGCGATCTGTTTGTTCTCCTCTCTGTCTGTAGCCTGAACCTCCATCTTCAGCAGCTGTTCCTCACCTCTGCACAGCTTTCTTGTTCTTCTCCACGACCTTGAACTCACATAAAATGTTTTATACATGTGTATATCATATTCATCTACAAAGGGACTCTAATAGCTGGAAGAGCAAACAAATGTCCCCTTATTCAGAGGTCTGGAATGAGATACTGACATAAACAGCTTGTTTCCTGAGCTCCCTTTGGCTTCTTTCTTGGCCTGCTTTAGCTTTTTCTTAGCCAAGTCC
Organism: Carassius auratus; assembly: GCF_003368295.1. Lineage (NCBI taxonomy): Eukaryota > Metazoa > Chordata > Actinopteri > Cypriniformes > Cyprinidae > Carassius > Carassius auratus. The sequence continues at coordinate 11,718 of NW_020527878.1, forward strand.
AGCTGCTCCTTCCTGCTGTCAATCTTTATAAAAGAAGAGAAGAGAGAGAGAGAAAAAATAATAAGATATTCAGATGCTTTTTCATGATATTAAAATTATTTTCTTACGATTCAGTTTCATACAGGTGCATCTTAAAAAATTAGAATATCATGGAAAAGTTTTTTTTTATTATTATTCAAAATGCAGACTTTCTTATATTGTAGATTCATTGCACACAAACTGAAATATTTCAAGAGTTTAATGTTTTAATTCTGATGGTAACGACTTACAGCTTAGAAAAAAAATCAATGCAATTAATCTAGAATATAAAAAAGTTTGCTTCTTTAAATTAAATAATAATAATAATAATAAATACATTTTCCCTGATGATCTTATATATATATATATATATATATATATATATATATATATATATATATATATATATATGCACCTGTGCCCGGTTGCATGAAACTCCTTAAGCCTTATCTCCAGTGCCTTTGCCTGCAGGTTAGCCATGGATTGTTCAAAGGTCTTTGGCGGCGCCCGCTGATGGTTACGTTGAATTGCAAACGCACGGTTTGCCCTGTTGTAAGAGAGCAACTTCTCTGCCACATTGTCCATCGCTGTAGTAAGAATTATGGGGGTGAGTGTTTATATGAATGTATCTTTGAAGGAAACTGACGGTTTTTAATAAAGTTAAGATGATATCTTATTTTTATGTCGTCTCTGTAATGCATAGTAATGCAGTGTTTATAAGCGCAGCTGCTTTGTTTACAGCGGTAACCAAGGAAACGCCGTCTCTGCTGTTTAAAGGGTTAGTTCGCCCAAAAATGAAAATTATGTCATTAATAACTCACCCTTACGCTGTTCCAAACATGTAAGACCTCCTTTTATCTTCGGAACACAGTTTAAGATATTTTAGATTTAGTCCGAGAGCTCTCAGTCCCTCCATTGAAGCTGTGTGTACGGTATACTGTCCATGTCCAGAAAGGTAAGAAAAACATAATCAAAGTAGTCCATGTGACATCAGAGGGTCCGTTGGAATTTTTTGAAGCATCGGAAATACATTTTGGTCCAAAAATAGCAAAAATGACGACTTTATTCAGCATTGTCTTCTCTTCTGTGTCTGTTGTGACTGAGAGAGTTCAAATCAAAGCAGTCTGGATATCCGGTTCGCGAACGAATCATTCATGAATCGTTTTAAACGGTTCGCATCTCTAATACGCATTAATCCATCAATGATTTAAGATGTTAACTTTTTTTAATGTGGCTGACACTCCCTCTGAGTTCAAACAAACCAATATCCCGGAGTAATGCGTGCACTCAAACAGTACATTGACTGAACTGCTGTGATGAACACCGAGCCGAGCCAGATAATGAACAATAGACTCACTTGTTCACGAGTGAAGAACCGGTTGCATCGGTTATCGGATCACCAGTAGTTCTTTTGGACAGTTCGATTCAATAAACCGGTTGAAGAAAACGGTTCACCGGTTCTTTTTCGCTCGACATAATGGCGTCATTTGCGATGATTGCCCTTGATTCAAGCCTTCGGTTTACCCGCTCATAACACTAGCACAGAATCAGTTCAGAATCAATCATTAAAATAAAGTTCACCTTATTGTAAAGAGAATCGTGCTTAATAGTAATATAAATAATTTTAAAAAGGCTTGATAAATTCGTAAAGGTTATAAAAAATTCAAAAGCACTTTCCTCATTGAAAACTGTAATTTTTTATTTTTTTTTACTTGAGGTGAAATCAAGGGGGGGGGGGGGGGGGAGCCAAAAACATGGTTAAAATGCAAAAAAAAGTGTATAATTACAGGACCTTAAACAGGCTTGTCTGTGTAAATTTGTAAATTCCAGGCCAACATGCCCACTACTTACACACACAAAGCACGTGGGACCTGATGAGCGAGACGCTGCGACACACTGAGCTGATTAAATTAGATCTTGTAGCGGATGCAGAAAACAGATTTCCTCTCAGTGGCGATCTGACACCTCCACCCCAGCATTACACACACATCACATGCACACACACTGCAGCGCTCACTCTAGAGAGACTCAGTTAGTTATACTACTCACAGACATTCAGCAGTCTCTCATTAGCACAAACACACAATACAGTAATTAATGAGAATCCCATTCACAGAGAATCCATCAAACTGTGTCCTAACCAGTCATGGTGAGCTAAAAGCAAAAGTTTTTTTCTTAATATTTCATGACTATAACAAGCTAAGAGCAACAGGACATTTTCTCAAACAGTTGAATTAAATGTATATAATGAAATAAGCCGAAAAACTTGATTGCTGTATTCTTTTTCTATTCTATTGGTTTTCTTTTTATTTATTATATTATTTAAAAGCCCTTGCTAAGTATGCTGCGTTTAAGCTAACTGAGACTTGTTATACCACTTGTATATCATTGCTCTTTTGTTGATTTTGATTGCTTCCATTGTCCTCATTTGTAAGTCGCTTTGGATAAAAGCATCTGCTAAATGACTAAATGTAAATGTAATATAATTTATAAAACAGTGAATTATAACATTATATTTTTAATTTAAAATAAATTCACCATATTTATACGACCATTATTTCTAGAACATTAATCTTATTTTTACAAGTAGCTTAAAAAAAAAAAGTGAATATCTTTTGGTGGTTATAGAAACTAAATGTAACATAACATAACTAAATTGAAGAGACAACCTGAAAACAAAATACAAATGAAAACCACACAGAGTAATATTAAAAAAAACAAGAAAACGAATAACCCTGATGGACAGTCTGACTGTGGCTAAAACACGTTGTGTGTTTCGCAAAGTAGAGACTATGTTGATTATGTTGCTTACATAAAGTTTGGACACACTGACATACTAACAATATCCATACGTTCCTGTGGATTCAAAGTTGTCAAAATGTACAACGTTGTTTTGAACAATCTTGACAGCAATCCATATTGGCATCATATTCAAACATTTTAAGCAAATGATTCAACATAAATCCATACTGACGCCATGACAGAACATCTGGAAGCTGTACTAGTTGAATGCTGAATGTTTATTTAAAAATTTGACTGATAGAATGGAGAAAGAAAATAGGAGAGAGAAAGAGAAGGGAAAAGACACTCGTGGAGTTCTCTCAGCTGTAGCTGCAGGGTTATGGAGGCATTGTATGTCCTAAAACCTTTGCAGTCAATCCTGGCATAAGGGAACTCAGTCTTCAAAGGCAAAAACAACACTTTAAAGGTAGTATTCAAACATAAACATGGAGAAATCATCATATTTTACCATTCAGCTTCACTGTTAACCACAAGATGGCAATGTTGCCTTACTGTCTAGAAATAAATACAAAAAAAAAAAAAAAAAAAAAAAAAAAAAAAAATAAGAACAAGAGCAAACCTCCACAGAGCAGTCTTTTTTCTTCTTCCAAAGATATCAGACACTTGTTCCAACTTTAATGGATTTGTGAGTTTCAGGAGTAATGGGTTGTATGTTCCAGACATAAAGAAAACATATCCATTAAATCTGCCTACATCAACAAGATGTGTCTTAAAAAGGGCTCACAACAAGCTATGCAACCAACAAGCTGTCTGATGTGCGCCCACATCACACCCATTTGAAATCTTTTTAACACTAAAACCCTTTCTCACTTTTCCTTTAAGACCAATGTACTAAAAATCTAAATATTTACTTCAGAAACTGTGTGATCCAGGGGAAGACGATACAAGTACAGTCATACATTCTAATGAAGCTTGATGTTATATCTTCAACCCTCTATGGCATAGTGTTGCTTTCAGGCAACAAACCACTTTTTTAGATAAAAAAAATTAGATACACAATGCAGTGACGCACACACACACACACACACACACACACACACACACACACACACATACACAGTGGCACACACAAAGTGGCACACCCCAGTGACATAAACATGCAGTGGTACACACACAATGACACACAAGCAGTGACACACACACACACACACACACATATACACAAGGACACAGGTCATTTGGATGTTGGTTAACAGTATGCTAATGTTATATGAGGAACATTTATACATGAAGTGTTGTAATTATTAGTAATTTGTTTGATGTTTTTGATTGGTTTGGAATAATTGTGATCAAAATAATATTTTTTTCTAATGCATATATTTGGGGGGGTGAGGGTAAGGGTATGGGGGGTAAAAATGGTATGAAGGATATTATCAGGGATCCCAAGCTTCCAAAAATGAGGCGAAATATTATTTTCCCCCAAAAATAAAAAGTTGTGCCATAGAGATACTAAATGCTAATGACACCAGCTGTGTCCTAGCATGTCAACCGCTGCTGATGTTCAGCACACGCACTGCCGTCTGATGATGACACGCGGATGGCAAGACACTTGATGCATGTTGAACACGTCGGTCTGTTGGACACTGTTCACCAGGGAACACTGTGACATTTGGGCTAGGACACCAAATGACTCAAAGCAACACAGCTGGTTTTAACCAAACTATACTTCTGGGAACACAACTGCTGCTAAATGTCCTCAAATGTTAGCTAAACCTGACAAGCTACTGTTGAGGACATCCTCATAAAATGACTAAATGTCCCTTTTCAGCTCTAAAGTTGTATTATAAGGATAAGACTATAATTAGTAGACATGCATATTAGTTTGTATATAATTATAGTTAGCCTTTTTCATTATTTTTGGCCTTTTTGCCATTGTGTGGATATGAATATGAAGAGAAGAAACAAAACAACAGTGGAAACTGTGGAAACAAGTGGAAACATTGATGCTGTATTTTCTTCCATTTTATTGTGCACGTAAAAAAAGTACAGAAAAGGAATAGAACATGTAATAGGTGAGTTAAAACCCTATTTTTATCCTCCTATGCAAGCTTTTCTTTATTAAAATATTTGTTTAGATAGCTAGGTAAATGATTGCAACTGGCTGTGGTGTAATATATAAAACAATGCGAGCATCATATATGCACAAACGTAAAAGCACAGCAGCATGCGTTAAGATTTGCAGCAGTTGGTGGAAGAGGGACAGAATTACTCTATCGCGTCCTCCCCTCATTCACCCCTTCGCTCTGCCTTTCGCCGAGTCAATCGAAAGAACCCAAAGTACAGATTAACGTTCCCTTCCCAAAATGGCCCGTCATTACCAACCTGACTTCACTGAAAGGGCACATTTCTCTCTCTATCTCTCTCTTTCTCTCTCACACACACACACACACACAAAACTGTTTTTTATTTTTCAATTTTCTTTCAAAATCCGTCTCTCTGTCCTTCAGTGAGGGCAGAATTTTTCAGCTGCAAAAATTAAGACTGAAATATATATATATATACGTATATATTATATATATATATATATAAAAAACAGTTAAAAAGGTAAAAAAACACCATTCTTTTAGCGCAAGCTCTTATGATGCAAGTCTCTCGAGAATCGTATCCCTCAGAATGAAAAATCTATGACTGTCTTGCTGCCGTTTCAGAACATTACACTCACATTGAGTCGATCAAAGAGGTCGTCTCCTGCTTGTTTTTCACAAAAAGCTTGAGGTTTTTGAAAAACCTGAAACAGAAAACACATGTTAGATAGTTTATCATATGCACAGAACAGAGGTTTAGAGGAAAGGAAAGAGATAGTGAGAGGCACTCTCAATTATATTTTGACATTTCGCAGAAGTCCTGTTTTCCTCCACTCCTGCCTAAACAAACTAGCTAAAATATGCATGGAACCAATTAATGGTAGCAGATGTTGGTGCTTTTAAATCAGTCTCATTGAAATAACAATCTATCCTTGAGCCAAATGCATGAAAGAAGAAGTAAACAGACCACTCGACAAGCAATGACGGTATTTATATTTCTGGAACATTTTCCCGCAATTTAACACCGTCGTATGGTAGTAATGATTGATTCATATGCTGACCTTCCTGTCTAATAAGCACACAGAGGGGAGATCAAAATTAACATGATCATACATTCAAAACTCACCCTAATAAAGCAGGTCCAAATAGATTTTCTTTTTTAAATTACAATTTATATTATCAGCATATAATAGTTTTGAGTGTAAAGTTAAAATGGGACATTAATGTGAATTCTACTCTGTCTTAGTATTTGTTTGATTTGTCAGATGATCATATTCTCCAGTAAGATTTGAGATGTTCTGAAAAAACAACTTGCACTTCAACTGATCAGTTACCTGATCAATCTCACAAATTTCATTATTTAGTTAGTGAGTTAAAAATAGTGCAGAATCTTAACTATTTATTTATTATTATTTCATTTTTTTTTAAAGACCTACAAATGAGGACAAAGGAAGCAATCAAATCAACAAAAGAGCAATGATATACAAGGGCTATAACAAGTCTCAGTTAGCTTAAACGCAGCACACTTAGCAAGGGCTTTTAAATAATATAATAAATAAAAAGAACAGTCACAATTGAGAGAAAGGTGCAATTGAAAATACTGCTAAAATGAGAAATAGTCTCAACTAATAGATATGAATTTATAGTGAAATTTTGAAAAATAGTTGCAAGTATGATAAAGTTGTGATTGTGACAAAAATGGTCTTATGAGAAAAAAGTTACATCAGTTATGAGAAAGTAACATTGTGGCAAATAAAGTTACTGTTATGTGAAACAGTTTTGTAAGTTATTGCAATATAAGTTGCATAATTCAATAGTCAACTGACCCTTCGCAAAGACCCACGTTGCTTAGTTACTGTTGCCACGTCCAAGAAGCCATGGCGCTCTCAGGCCAACCCTCATGTTCTCACACAGTGAAAAATAGAGGAAAGGGGACACTGACAAAACAGAACAGGTTACTTATGGTATGAAACAAAGTTTTCAAATGTAGTTTATTTTTTAAGAATTAAATATTGTTTTGTGGCTCTTTAAATTGTTGTGACGCTGTAGCTTGTAGTTCAAGCTGCAAGTGAACCCATCACCTCTTCCTCTACTAGTTATAACACAAAATAAAGCATAACTGAACATAAGAAGGTATTTTGTTTTAAATTGTGGAATGACATCAATACACAAACTTTTTCAAAGTTTAAGTCCACAAATGTTAATCTTACCTCTCTTGTTCCGGTTTTGTTTGTCGGACAAAATGGCAGATTCTGCGTTATGATTGATCAGATCATCTGTCAATCAAATTCCCAGCGATGGGGCAATGAAAGCAGCCTTGAATACTTCTCACATTTTGAATATATGGGATAATATTTATGAATCAACATTATATTATTGTCTAGCTTCATTAAGTAACTTAAATTATCCGTAACATGAGAAACTGAACTTTGATCTTTTGAATGAAAGATTTCATTTTAGTATGAAACATACTGTAACTGTCAGATCTTCAGTCCAAAATGTCCATTAATTGAAATTAAGATGCAAAAATATCTTGTTCTAAAATCCTTGGATTTAGCAACTCAACTTCAGTTACCAAAATAATTAATATGCAGTGCAAAAGACCTCCATTAACAAAGTTAGCCACGGGGGAAAAATCTATAATATAACCTCCTATGAACACCTTCAGTTATTTCTGAGTGGTTGTCACAGTTTAAACAAATGCCCAACAAATAAAGTCATTATGACTGAAAGCCCTCTGATTTAGTGCAAGTACACAAATTATGTCTGTGCAGGTTGTGTGGCCTATAAAGTAGAGGGCTATGGCTCTCTGTCGTGTGCTCATCTGTTTGGACTTCAGGTCCTTCTGGTACTGGGCTCGGATGGCATCCACACAAGTCTTCAGTCTGCGAGCCACCTCATACTTTTCCAAATCCCTCTCACCCTACAGGAGACAAAAAAAAAGTAAGAAAGAAAAACCTAATGATCTGACAAAGGGCAGCTCGGCCTGACACACCACGAGTGATAGGTATTAAAGTACCTTCTTATTGCAAAGGAACAGATTGAATTTGGAGGTGACAAAGAGATTTTTCATAAGAGATAAAAAAAAGCTTTAATACTCCATTAAATGGTTTGACTAACACTTTTTTTTTTTTGCCAGCCTTACCTGTGCAATTTTATTTTTCTAATGAAACATGAAGTTGGGGCAGAAAATATCAAAAAGCCTATACAGTATATTAGCTAAAAGCACATCACTAGCATAAAGATGACTTCAAACTAACAGACATGAACTAAAAGCCACAAGACTCATACTGATTTCATGGAATCCTTAAGAATGAAAATAGATTCTATAATAAAAAATTCATAAAAACACAAGTCCAAAAAAGGAAAAAAAGAAAGAAAACCAATATCATTACTGACCTTTGTATGAAAACACATCTTTTAAAAATCCTTATTGCACTTTACAATCAGGTTTGTCTGAATCCAGCCACTAGCACTTAATTTGTACAAATAAAAATGTACTTTCTTTCCAAAACAACAGCATAGTGACCAATATAGTCTCACTTAACCTTCACTAATTCAGCACATATAAAGCAACAGACTCAGGAAAGAAAAGAAAAGTGATGCGGTGGTTCGGAGACGGTGTTGTGAATCTGTCCTTCTTCCATTATTTTCTCTAGGTTTCTTGAGAGGTGTCCATCACTCCATTCGGATGAAAAGGATTGCTTTGCTTCCTTATTAAATTAGTGAGAGGAAGTGAGAGGAACAAGGCTGAAGATGAGACGCTGAGCTGAAACTACGTGAGCGTAAATCGGCAGACTGTGACAATACACGTCTGCTCTGTTTGACTGGTCTAGACTCAGTGCTAAAATGTGACATCAAATCACATCTATTATGAACAAGGTGACAGAGTCAGACAGTCATGAGGTGAAGAGGACGTGAAGATGAGTTTGAAATGAAGGGATGTACAGGCAGAGAGAGAAGGGAGAGGACAACAAGTACATTTTAATCAAGTGAAAATAAGGTACTCACTAAAATATTACTCTCATGTTGCCAGACGTCTGACTTACTGCGTGAAGTTGAGTCAAGATTGGGTGCAGCATTGTCTATATTGCTTGTAGAGAGAAACATTACTTGGTATTGCATATGCATGTTTTTTCAAAAGAGCTCTTGAGGGAAAGTAGTGGCATACAACATTCTATGAAACATATCTGTGATGTGCTTTTGTTAGGCCTTGAATTTATGAGTGATACATCAATGATCCCACTTCTGAACCTATAATATGCCCCGAAAAACTATTCTGATAGTGGACTCCTCACTTGCTGCAGTTGATGATGATGTCAGGCTGAATCCTCTTCTTTAGCATTCCATGTTTAGGATGGTCCTTGGAAAAGCCCTGCAGGTTCTATCTTAAAGTTCCCAATGCATTCACTATGGTGGTCCAACACACAGTATCCATACTCGTCAACAATTTTTAGATTGGCCTCTTTGTTAAACTAGAGAACATTTATAAATTCGGAAGAACATCAGAGGAGCACTGGTCAATTTAAAGACTGTAACTTTGATTTATACCATATTTAAAACTTTGAGATTTTATGAAGGACACCAAACACCTTCTCCTCTTTGTTTAAGTTCTTCCTGGCTTCCACCTTCTGTTTATGCATAGCATGTCCTCTAAAATCACACTTGTTCAGATCCATTATTAGCTGTCTCTCCTCCGAAGGCATCTCCTATTCAGAAGAGCTAGCAAACCCAAGACTTTCCAAATGAAGTTTGAGCTAGGATAACTTAAGACGTCTGTGAATTTGGATCTCTGTGGTGTTACAGATGTTAAATTAACATTATTTATGTACTATTTTATTATTATTATTTTTATTATTATTATTATTAACATTTATTAATTAATTTTAACAGCAGTTTACATTGTATTAATTTAGCTGTGTCTGCCATTTGTTAGTTTTTGTTTAAAAATATTTTGTTTTAATCTATTTTTTTTGTATAAAAATTTTACTACATCTAGTATATCAACTTATTTTAGTTAGTAGCAAATTTTTTTTAAATCTATAATTAATATTTTATTATTTAAGCTTTATTCTATGTCTATGCACATATTTAAAAAAAAAAAATGAATAAGTGATGAGGATCAGACCAGACGCTGCTCTACAGTGGCTGTTCTGAGCAGCAACTTTCCTTATTGATTTAATTTTCTCTTCAAATTAGA